>NW_027180493.1:0-114346 GCF_040956055.1 Brachionichthys hirsutus
ACGTGCAGCAGCATTCTGGATCAGCTGGAGAGTCTTATTGGGACACTCACAGTGAATCTCGGCATGACAAATCTATCTGGAAGTCCTTCGTCTGTCCACTTGGTGGAGCAGTTGTACCATTTAATTCAGCCTTGTGTCATGGTTGCAGTTCTTCAAAGATTTATCATCAAGGCTAGGGTCAGAATGAAGTAATGTATTAATTCCAGAGTAGGCGTCCATTTACGGTGTGTAATAATATAATATAATATAATATCTTAACAGCAGTAGGATTAAAAAATGGCCAAAGATTTTCTGAATACATTTCTGAATGACTATGATTTTGATGTTTACCCTTTTTACCCTTTTATCCATAGTCTATATAAACATTAATATTTGCAGAATGCAATGTGACCAACTTGTTTACATGTGTGTGTGTGTGGGGGGGGGGGGGGGGGGTGGGGGGGGGGGCATGCACCACAGAGCACAGGGAAGGGTTTTTTTCATATAATGTGTGATGCATGATTAATAATCCAAAACTTCAAGACCTGGTTTTTTTTTTTAGCTAATTTGGATGTGTCCACAAATCATCTCAAGGCAAGGGTCCACTTTAAGAGTTTTAAGATGAGCTCTCAGACGGGCTGGATGCTTAGCACTGCTGTTGAAGATGTCACATCGGCTCTGCGGTTCACTTAACTATGCATTAATAAGATAAGAGGTCATGGATCATCAGTGAGCCTCGGGCTGCCCAGGTAGAAGCCAAAGGGAGGTGGTCTAGATTGAAGAATGGGAGGGTGTTGATTGTTTCAAAAACAATAAAACACAGCAGAATCTAACCAAGTTATCTTCTCATCTTGCCTGTATAAAGCAGATTTTGACTATGTTTTGCTTAGACAGTGTAAAATAATTCCTGCAGATAATATATGTGCACTCTCTTGGCAGAGGAAATGAAATGATGTGCAATAGTGATCCAGCTGGACCGAGCGTACCGCTCCCCTGGTGTATTAGAGTAGCATTAGTTTCAGGAAAGAAAGATTATCCTGATATGATGTCTGCTTGGTTTTCCTTTAAGAAGTGTCTGTTGACATAAATCAATCAACCTTAACTAGATCAGAAGCAGGACATTTTGTTCTTGTAAGCAGAAATTAACACTTCATTCCCCTTGGTCGGCAGAAATTCAACACTGCAGCCCTTGAAGGCTCTCTCAGACAATAAAGGAGTGAATTCAATTATGTTATAGTGCCGCACCAAAACGCAATTACCTATATTCTGGAAAAATGTGCTTCTTTTTCTCCAGGCAAAGGCTGTTTGGTGAAGATGGAAGTCCTAGAGACATTTTTCTGAAAGCCCTAAGCATTACACTTAGCATTAAAGTAGCTTATATTTCATTATAAAACATTATTTCAAGTTAACTGTATATTTTCCCATTGCAACTCATAAATGTTCATACAGTGCAGAATTTTTTTTTTTTGTTTATATCTTCTTGCCCCCCCCCATTATAACTTGTAGATCTATAGTAGGTCTATTTCACCCATGAAACAACAGTGTAACCATATATGGGGAAAATTAACATCAATATAGAAATGAAGACTGAAAGAAAAATGAATCATGACATTGAAACAATGAATATATCATTAACAATCAATCATTGCACAAATAAGATCTTTACATTCTTTTTTTAAATTTGGTATTATGGTTATTAGCTGAAATTTGGTTTAAAATGTTTAAAATCTATTTACCAAATGTACATTTTAAGATGTAAAAAGGAAATAAAGGACGCAATTAAATTGTATATCTCGATAAACTACTTTGAAGGAAGTTATTCTGCACATAATATTTATTATGCAATCGTGGCAATCACAGGTGTCAATTTACATTATTATTCAAAATGTCCCAGTTTGTGATGAATAAAGAAAATATCTGATTTGATCTTGTCTTATCTTATTAGGCTGTGAACGCATCTTTGGCTGACCGTGTTCACATTAATCAGTTAACTTTGTTAGGCCCTGTTATGTGGACCTAACAAAGTTTAAAGGCTTGGCTCTGGGATACGAATAACTTGAAAGGACACTATCGACACAACGCTTTCGCTTTCATTTCAGCCATTGCCTTTCAGAATGACCAGCAGTATCCTATTTGTCTTTTGATAGCTTTCACAGACGCTCTTACAAAAGACTTCCGCCTCCGTCATGAGTGGCATATCAATCCTCCAATAAGGTGAGAAGGACGGTGGCTTCAGTAGCCAATCAGATATCACTTCCTTATTGTGGCCTTTTGCGGCGGGGCTCAGTCCCGTGTCGTGTACTTGTCCGCCATGGCCTTGAGTGGGTATGACTGGGGGAATATAGCGGTGGGGAGGGAATAGCGTTGTTGGCAGGAATCCGTGGACCCCCCCCAGGGGAACGTGAAACTTTACGGTGGGAGTCGGTGCACCTCAGACATTACCCGTGTTTTTGTTTTGTTTTTTCTTCATGGCAGCGGATTTATGAGCAGACGTCGGATGACAGCTGAGACTACAGGCAATGATCCCGGTGTTGCTGGTGCGTCCGCGGGGGCAGAAGTTCGGTGGTTGGGCGGAAGGTTCTGGGGAGTTTCGGAAAGTATCGTGGGGACCCTGACGCCTCGGATCGGAGGGGAAACTGAGCTACAGACCGTCGACTTTATCTGCAGCGTTGAAGATGCACGAGCGGAGGACTCTGAACCAGACTACGAGGGTTTGCCGCAGGGAGCCTCCACCGGCACCCACATGGTGGCCGGAGCCGTGGCGGGCATCATGGAGCACTGCCTCATGTTCCCCATCGACTGCGTCAAGGTAGCGTAGCTCAGTGGCTAACCAGCTACCCGCACTACCTAGCATGTTCTCTGTTTGTGTGTGTGTGTACTGTTAGCTCTAGGAGCCACCATGTTTGTTAGCATAGCCTAGCATAGCCTATTAGCTGCTCGGCTAACACAGACGCTGCCGAATGTGCGACAAGGTCAGTTGGCTAAATTAGCGTCCCGTTTCCTACAAGCTAATTTATTAGCTTTAATAGCTTACCATATCTAGCTTCAGTACGACCAATCAGCATCACGCCACAATACCGGTCCTCCCTTCTAGCCGCTTGGTGTTGATGCAACGAAACGGAATTATGCAACTTGCATTTTAGTTTAAACCGAAAGGGGAAACCTTTATTCCAAACGCAAAACGTTGCGTAAACGTCAAAATTACACGAACAAGAGGTGAAAGTAGTTTTAAGTAACTCGTGTGACGGCATAATGGTGAAAAAAATAGAGAAATGTATTTACACCTGGGGTGTCACAATGTCTCTCGCACCTTTAGAGGGGTTTGAATAAAATGTAGTGTACATTTATGCTCCCTTAACTTTCCCTAAACTTGTATTTTTGTTAAAGATGTGCTGCATTTGTAAGCTTTAATACAGGATATTTATAACAACATATATTTAACTGAGCTACTCTTTGACCGAAGAGAAGAACCGGTGTTTGTATTAAGCACAAAGGTCATTTGGCCTCTACAGGTGCAAACATGCCGGAGATAAACGCATCGTGGTCACAGACAGGTGAAAACGCACAATAGCAGCACATGCATTTGTGAAATGAACGATAATAGCTTTCCTCCGTTGTGCCAGAGAGCCAGGCATTGGGATTTCACACCAGACATGAAGTGTATACTTGAATCGTATACTTGCTCCCCTTAAACGGCTCACGTTCGGGCCGTCGGTCCGTCGCCGCGCTGTGGACTGGTATGAGGTGGTTTATGGCCCGCGTGCACACACTGGGCTGGAAACTTAATCTGACCCTGTTCAAGTACAAATGCTAACAGCGGTTGACTTGGAGCACTGATCTCGTGCACTTGTCGTTTGAAATGCTGTTTATATGATCTGCCATTTATCTCTGTGTGCACGTGGAAAGGAAGAGGGGCAGGTGTGCTTCAGGGACGGTGGGAAAAGAGGCTTACAGGAAGTCAGCTTATGTCCTCTTGTGACCTTGGAGCGTGTAACTCCATACTTCCGTCCATTCAATTATGCATGTGCACAAACACCTCATTTCCCTTATTCAGTGTGTGTGTGTGTGTGTGTGTGAGTGTGAAAGACCTTTTGCTGCATTTACCAGACCTGATGCATTCCATTCTATTTTTAAATCAAATTCATTGGCCGTAGAACAAACGTAAAGCCTTGTTGGCCTGGAATAGAGTGTATTGTTGACTTGAACCGTGCACCCCACTTTCTCCTCTCGACCAGACACGGATGCAGAGTCTCCAGCCTGACCCTGCAGCCCGCTACAGGAATGTGATGGATGCTCTCTGCCGAATCGTAGCCACAGAGGGAGCCTGGCGACCAATGAGAGGGCTGAATGCGACGGCCGTAGGGGCAGGGCCTGCACACGCGCTCTATTTTGCCTGCTATGAAAAACTCAAAAAGACTCTAAGTGATGCCATTCACCCAGGGGCTAACAGCCATTTGGCTAATGGTACCAAGAAAACATGCACCTACACACTTAAACAGTGACGTATCTTGTACGTGTGCAGATCATGCATGGATGTTTTAACTTTGAGCTCATAACGTAGGCTGATCCAGCTTCAACTCTAATACCAACCAAGAGTGTGGCCTACGTGTGATTCAGCCTCCTCTGGATGTAGTGGGGATGCGATCTGAGCAGTCCTGAAATGCCTGGTGGTCCATCTAAGTGGTGTTTTGTAGTTACTATTGAACATTATAAGGAAATACCAGGGTCAGAAAAATGACAACACGAAACGGAGATGAAATGTGCAAACTCTGAATGTCAAGCATTTCCTTATTCCTTGTTCTCCTCACTCTGTCTCCTCCTTGTTTTCCAGTTTAGTGGGAGGCCTGGTAAGTCCTCTTTCTCCCATCCTACCCGCTCTCTCCTCTTTCGGTCCCGTCTGTTCAAGCCCCTTGGGTTTGGTTTAGTTTCCTAGAAGAGAGCAGTGAACTGCTTTGTCCACCAGGTGTCGCTCTTTGTTCGGGCTCGGTCTCTTTGATTGGACTGGATTTAATCTCTCGTTAAAGCTCATGTAATTTTCAGAATATTCCCCAGTTCTCTTATGACGTGTTCCGTATTCAGCAGGACGTCTGTAGGTTTTTTAGGATTAAGACTGTGAAATCCAAAAAGTTAAATGCCTTTTCTTTTTCCCCCCCGTTTATGCCTCTTTGCTGCAGTGTCTTCTATTTTCCTCGTTTGTTTGCAGGAACCGCCGGGTGTGTGGCCACGCTGCTTCACGATGCGGTCATGAACCCCGCCGAAGGTAAGGGCTGACATTTGGTCTTGCAAAACAAGCGGAAGAGCATCTCCAGAAACGTGTTTGCAAAGTAGACCTTTCGGGCAGGTGCTTCATGTGGTACGACCGTCCTCCCATGTGGACCTTAGCCTTGCACGGACTGACTTTAGCAGCTGCTAGGATAAGCCGGTGGAAGGTCGTGGTGCAGCTGTTGGAGAGGAAGCAGCTGTCTGAGCCAGCGCTGCTAACATGACTAGGTTCTGACTAAATGTGTTTGCAGGACGGTTTAGTATCAGCAACGTCTAACCAATGTCTTTTTTTATTTTTCCTTCCTAACTTTGCCACTGGCATCCCTGGACATGTTTGGAATGTATCTCCTTCATCACACCCCATCCACGTCGGGCTAAGTTGTGAAGCAGCGCTTGCAGATGTACAACTCGCCCTACCGTGGGGTGTTGGACTGCGTACACGCCGTCTGTCGGAAAGAGGGACTTGCTGCGTTCTACCGCAGCTACACCACCCAGCTCACCATGAACATACCCTTCCAGGCGCTCCACTTCATGACCTACGAGTACCTGCAAGAGCTCCTCAACCCCCACAGACAATACAACCCTTCATCCCACATGGTGTCTGGGGCCTTGGCCGGGGCCATCGCAGCTGCCGCCACCACGCCTCTGGACGTCTGCAAGACCCTGCTCAACACCCAGGAGCCTCTGACCGGCGGTTCCCTTTCCTCTGGCAAAGGCCAAGGAGCCCACAGACACACCTCGGGCCTGGCCCACGCCTTTCGGACGGTGTACAGGCTGGGCGGCCTGCGGGGCTTCTTCAGGGGAGTCCAGGCGAGGGTCATCTACCAGATGCCCTCCACGGCCATCAGCTGGTCAGTCTACGAGTTCTTCAAGTGCGGACTCACCAAGCACCAGCACAGCAAGAGAAGAACGGCGCGCACGGAGGTTTAGCTACAGATGAGTTCCTCTAATGTAGCTCTCCCCTCCTGCGAGAGGAAGACGTTCAATACGCACATAGAGTCTAACTAACGTACCCCTCAGTTGCCCCAGCCCCATCAGACGTAGCAGGCAAAGATAGTGAATCTACGTAATCTAGAAGTAGCTCGCCATGTCATTTTAAGCCTACTGACTGCTTTGGTTGTCGAGTTTGCCAATAAATGTGACTGTCCAAGTTTTGATTTGGAGGGTGTAGTCAGCAGGGGGCGCTACTGTCACTCTGTTAACTAGGAGACGGCTTCAGAGACTGTCCTGTCGCAGCATTTCGGTTTGATTTTTGCCCACATAAATTTTACATTTATATTTACATCCCAGCAACACAGGCGTTAATTACTCTGATGGAACATAGTTTTGACATGAAAAATGTAAAGGATTAGATGCAAATTGACCGGAGAAAACAATTGTTCTCAATGCATATATTTATTTTTTGATAGAGAGTCCATAAATGGAATTTTATAGTTGATATATTATGAAGTCCCCTTTTTGTTTTTGACCACATGTTAAATCAGCACCCCTGTAATCCAAACATTCACCATCAATGCCATGAATGTGTTAGAGCAGGCCAGGGCACCAATGAGATGACGTCTCTGTGCATCAGCTGTCACTGTCAGGTTTCTTCTTTATTTTCTTTTTTTTTTTTTTTACCGAGGATTGATAATGTTCAACACCAAAGGTTATCAATAGTCAAGCCCAAAAGAAGAATTTATTTTAGCATATCAAGGAGGTGCTGATGCTGCAGGATCTGTTTCTGTACCAACTCTCAGTACACAGAAATGGAAGCTGTCATTGCTATTGATTGATGTCTGATTGTTTCCAACACTGAATTGGCCGTGTTGAATAAAAACAGAGCAGCAGGATTCCACCCACCTGCTGATCGGATGATAGGGGCTCTCCTCGAACCGTTTCTAAATGCTGTGTCAGCAGAAGGTACTTTGAAGAAGACGTATAAAAGATTTAATGGGCAAAAGCATTTACTTTGTTGGAATTGGTGAAGTGAAATAAAAGGATTTAATGTTTGGAAAGCCGTTTTCTTTGCTCCACCATCTGAACCACACGGAGAATCCCAATGTGCCCGTTGAGGTATTTTTTACTTTGAGGCAGGTAGTGTTGTTTTGTCTTAAACACAGGTGCAGAGTTCAACTTTGACCCTGATGACTGAAAACACTAACTTAAGTGCACGTGGTCTACATACAAGCAGTGAGGCTTGGTGCTTCAGCAGAATCTATGTTCACAAAACGCAGATATAGTCAGCAACAAATGTAAAAATATATACAAATAACACTCAGTATCCACCGAGGGTGTGGCCTTGGTGGAAAAATGACCTCACCCCCCCCCCCCCCCCCCCCACACACACACACTGTCTCGATGTACGCGTGTACTGCGTCGCTCTTCGCTGTACTGCTGTCCAGCCATGCAGCTACAGCTTGCCCACGGAGTCGATGTGGATGAATGTCACCAGAGGTCGCCTGACGGCGTTTACTATACAGCTGGAATGCTATGGGTTGAAATGGCACACACACACACACACACACTGTGGTAGAATACAGACCTCGGTCCACACTGGGCATCTCTGTGCCTCCAGTCTGTGTGGGAGAGAGTGACGGAACATGCCTCCACTAGAGCTCAGCAGGCTGAGAGGAGTAAACAATTTAGTCTGGGTATTTGCCACAAATTATCACTCTGTGCAAGAGCTGAATAAAGAGTGTGTGTGTGTGTGTGTGTGTGGAGACCTCTCTTCTCTTATTTGCTGCCGTTGGAAGCAAACGTATTCTTCCGTTGCATATTAGGTTTGCTGCATCCTTAATAATAATAATAATAATAATGCATATTGACAATTAGACCTTGTTAAAACAACCCACACATTTTCCTGGATTTATTTAGCATTTGAGTCGCAAAGTTCTTTCTCCGGGTTTACCTTTGTGCGTTGATCTCTAGCAGTTTCTTTACTGCTGACCCAACAGGAGAAGAGACTTCAGTCTCCGGTGCAGATAAACACATCGAGATAAGACGCGGGGGTCTTGGAGCCCTGTTCCGTGGAGCCGTGGAGCCGTGGAGCCCAGCTGTAACGTTTTTTGGCCTGTGGGAACCCAAACCTCTTGTCCTTGTTGGTAGGATGCTCTGCTTGATGTACTGTCCTCCATATGTTAGGACAATGTGTGTGTATTGGATCTCCTTCTGACTGTACCAGATGTCAAGTATTGATCAGTCATTGTGAAAATAATCCTGTTCCCTCAGTATAAATGCTAACCTGCATTATACATGTAATAACACGGTTATAGTTCCAATAGTGTGTTTAGGCTGTCTTTGCTTTTTGCTGCTCAGACTAAAGAGCTTCTCCTTGCCAAGATGATTCAGGAGTTGCCATTATTTCCAAGGATCATAAAAAAAACAAATAAATGTGCCACGTTATTGTCCTCAATGTTGTTATTAGTAATAACAGTTCTTGTGCTGCTGCAGGTCACAGTAAGTCGTGTATTTACTATTACTTTGCACATGTATTTGTGCATGGATAAGGTAATAGTAAATCCATTACATGTATACATGAGTGTAAATATATAGAGAAATACAATTTATTGCACACTAAACCACACACACACACACACACTAGAATGAGTGATCAGCAGTATTTAAGGCTTACATCCATACCCGATGTTTTTGGATTGCCTAAAAAATCCAAATATAGTGTGTACATATAATCTGTCCTTTTATCCGTTTTTCATTAACTAGTATGCATTTATATCTTGTGTTTACTACATCAGGCTCTTCTGCTGTTCTCATCACACATAGAGAGTAAAGACGAACTGGACAAATATCTGGATTTGTCTTTTGATGATTCACTCTAGCGTCAAACATGAGCTGCTGCTTCATGTTTCTTAACAGAGGTCTTCCATTCTAATTACACTGAGTACTATTCTGCTGGAGCGTAATGATCTGCAGTTACACCATAACTATTATATACTTTACAAATGTGCCATAGAATAAGATACACGGGCACGAAGGAGGTGAGGAGATAACTGTTGGGTCCTTAATCTGATTGTATCACTAGGTTAAGGCGATTGTCTCTAACTCTATTTGGACATACACACACTACATGTATCTCTGTCTGGTGGAATATATCTATATGAGTTGATGAAGCTGCTGCACACACACATTCATACACGCCCTTGTGTGTTGCTGTAAGTCTAGTCTATGTTTTGGAAACTCAAGCCTCCAGTCAAAGCCCCTTACAGCAGGCACCTGCATTGTACAAACACACACACACACGTTTGAGGTTTGGTTAGGAATGAGTGCCTGAGGGCCTCTTGAAGCGCAGTCATTTCACTTTCACTTAATTTTCACATAATAAGGACCGTTGTGTTGCTTCTCTCGTCAGATCTCTCTCCGTATATTAAACCGCATCATGACTGCACCGCTCAACATGCATTTCAGAGTCAGAGAGGATGGAGTGCAATGTCCCGTCCCAGCAAGCAGCTAATGGATGAGGTGTGATCGCGGGCTCATCGTGTAGCTCACAGGGATGTACACAGTTGTGATCGCACGCTCCTGAGGTTGCTGCTGGACGAAGGAGCTGTTGCTCTAATAATCCCTTGGGCTGCAGCCTCCCCCACTCTGGGGAAGATACAGAGTGTTTGGGAGGGGACGATAAGGACACACTGGAGTCCAAAGCAGCAGAGCGGCTCCAGCGCTGAGCCGTGACAGAATTAGATGAAACACAAATCTTATTCAGATAAAAAAAAAATGTTTTAGATTTCAAATACTGAAAGAGAAGTGCCCTGACTTGCAGATCTTCCACAAGTCAGGGCACAAGATAAAGGTAAAAATGCGAGAGTGATAGGGCATGTAAGAAAATAGATCGTCTGCTGGGGCAGAGGGAAAAAAATAGACAAATTATATTTCTGAGGTTGCTGTATTAATTACTAGTTTTAAAGGAATGATTTTCTTTTTACCATCAAGTCTTGGGTTAACTATAGTGCAAATAGGACTATATCAAAATTACTTTATAGCAAACTTGTCTGAAAGACTATGCTTTCAAATGAGACTAAGATCCATTTCTTGACTGTTCAAAGTGACTTGGCTCAGACTGAACTATGAAGCACAGCAAAATGTGACTTGGGGATAAGCATCAATCTATCAAAATCACAGAGCGACGATCATATTACTGTCCCAGTTATGGATTGGGTTTCTCCCACAGTGCTGTGCTGCGGAAACTTTGGATGAACCGTTCACGTCATCGCCTGAGAGAATGAGTCGGGGAGGGGAAACTTTCCTCCCACAATCGCCGCTAAGGTTACAAGACGACAAGTAATACACAAATACGTATACACGCACGGGAGCACACTGCGGGGTCAGAGCTGAAGCAGAGGCGGAAGCGGCTGTTTTCATTAAGCCAGACAGCCCATAATTATTTCATGTTTACTGCAGTGGAAGAGCGTAGTTAAGTCTGGCATCTCGACTCTGACCTCTTCACTCCCCACATATTTGTGTATATTGGGGAGTGAAGAGCAAACATCTTGACTCCCTCGCCTGGAACCTGCTGAGGTGGAGGTGGTGGGACTAGAAGTGGCAACAGTGACATGCATGAAGGGCAGCTGAGACATTTGGAGCTTAAAGAGCATGCAGTGATGTCACTTCCTCACTGCAACACGCCCCCCTCACTCATTCACACCCTCGACAGAAACGAGACCGCAAGGGCTTTTTTGAACTGCTCCTCTGAGACAGGGTGTTTCACTGTACTTGTACTGTAATACATGCTACTGTTTGACTACTTGTACTGCTCTAACATTCTATCTAATAAATATATTCATCATCATCATCATCACATGGCTGTCTGTAAGGTAATGTGACATGATTATGGCGTGACGTGATGTGGCTGCACTGTGAGTGTGCTTTAACACAGGATCTTGCTTTGCTTCCTGCCCCATTAAATGCAAAATTTGCATTGAATTGAAAGCTCTGCAATAAATCCAAGTGTTTATCCTAAAATGCCAGAAAAGTAGGCAGAGGGAGGAGGAGGAGGAGGAGGAGGAGGAGGAGGAGGAGGAGGAAAGCTCCAGTAGCAGAGAAACTGATATTGTGATGTGAGCAGACCGCCAAAGGGTAAGGATGGAAGAAAAAAAATAAAAACGTAACTAATAACTACGGTGCTTTTGTGGAGGGGGGGGTGATTCTGTTAAAAGTGAAAATTTCATCTGCCTTTGACTCTAATTGAAGCAACTCCAATAACTCTCATGTTCAAAGCAAGGCCCGTACACCCTTGAGGACACACACACACACACACACTCACACACTCACACTCACACTCACTTGGGCCTTTGGGAGTGTAACCTTGGAAGGGTTTGATGAACTACGCCATTGTTATGGAAGATTGCAGGTGTCCAACACTTTCTCTCTTCTCTCCTTCCTTCTGTCTTAATGTTGTGACAAATTCCTCCCAAAGGTGAAGGAGGTCATACAATCTCCTGACACACCCTTCAGACGCACACACACACACACACACACACACACACCCAAGCACGTGTCCAAGAACAAAGACTCACTTGCAATTCACACACACACACACACACACACAGCCTGAGACCAACTGAAGTATGTCAATGGGACAGGCGAGATCTCTCACATGCACAGTTGTGGGTTCCGCAGCAACACAGGTGCAGTCAGGGTCGCCGAGGAAGAAACATTCCTCCTGCCCTTTGAACTTGAGCTGGAAAAGAAAGCTGTTCCGCTGCTGTCAAATGAGCTTAACTGCTACTCCTTCCAGCTCGGCACAAAACTGATCTGACGAGACCAGCGACCCCGTCGTTCACTCACTCAGGAATTCACACCAGACAGTTATCATCACGCACTTGTAAATGGCAGGTTTCATCAACGCCAATTTATACTGAAACCATCATTCGTGTTGACGTTTCTTGTTTTCATGTCTCATCTGGAACTCTTTCTGCCTTTTCTCCATGTAATAAGTGCTAAGTGCTAGTACGTGTCCAATGCTGTTTTCCCCAGACAGACAGCTTCAGGGAGTGTCTGTCCACTTTATATTTCACAGAAGTATGTGTGTATGGGGGGGTCATGTGGGCCATTGGGGGTCTTGTCTGCACCCTAACCCTGTAGCCTGGTGAAATATGTTCTTCTTCCTGTTCAGTTAGTGATGTGGTCTGAGGAGCAGATGAAGCAGATGCTAAAAATGTGGCGAGGTGGAGTGTACCATGGGGAGGGCAATACCCCTAGTAACAAGCACACACACAAAAAACACACAGCCGAGCCAGATCGAAGTCAAACTGCAAGCAGGTGAGAGGATGAACAACAGTCAGGCCTCGGAGAGGTTTAAGACACTTTGGATTCTCTCTTTGGCAAAGCGGGACAGAGACGGGAAGAGGAGACGGAGGAGGGACGTTTGAGAGGCCGAAAGTGGGACTGAGTAGTTCCTTTATCAGCCCGCTGATAGGAGACGTCTGTGTGTCGGAGCTGCTCAATGCTCCCCTTGTCTCTGCTTATCGGGGCTAATTAAAACATTTGGATTCCTCCGGCTGCCTCTGGAGGAGTGTGTGTCTGTCTGCGCCGGTGTGTGGGAGACATGAGGACGGAAAACGCAGCAGCTCATCTATGGACACCGGCACGTCCTCAACAACTGATGGACTGATTTCCTGTGTGCTAAAGAAATCAGCATTTATAGGAATTGTTTCAGAAACACTGCAAAGTGTGTAAAAGTATGTAGAGAAGAACTGCAATACTGGATATATGGTGTGATTGTAAAATGTTCCAGTCCCTCTGTGAGCTTTACTTTTGTGCTTCGCCTTATAGTTGCCTCCTCGCCTAATGGGCACGCACGCACACACACACACACACACACCACGTACAACACACGACACACAACATGTGTGCAGTGTTGCTTTCTTATAATGAGCATGTTATTATTCCTAGGGGGTCTCGCCATTCTTCTGCTCCTGTACATACAGAATCCACGACAACAGGGCTGCGATAGCTGCTCTGTGATCAGCCCAAAACGTCTTAGATGTCAGATCCATCAAGAGATGCTTGCATTGTGTCCCACGTTTCCCATCCTGACGTGTTACAGGAATAACCGGTAGCTTCATCGCTCAGAAGAACAACGCGGCGGGCGGATCACGCAGAATCAGTTCACAAAGGTCCAATCTCTTCTGAAGCCCGAGGGACATCTGAGTGCTGATGCAGTGTGATGGGGGGGGGGGGGGGGGGGGGTCATGTCTTATGGCTTTACTGTAAATGTTTACATTCCTACATCCACTGATGCTATCTGCTAATAGTGTCTGGAACAAACCTGAAGAGTCCTCTGGCTGGGATTATTCATAGTGTGTGTGTGGGGGTGTGTGTGTGTGTGTGTGTGCATGTGTGTGTGTGTGTGTGACAGCGAGAGAGAGAGAGAGAGAGAGATAGGCCTGGTCAAAGGGAAGCAGATCTGTCTTTAAACAGAAGTATTAACCGTGACCCCGCTCCTTCCTGAGTCCTGCCCTACGAGTGCTGAGGGCCAACGCATTAACAGCACACACACACACACACCTACACACACCACCAATCCAGGGATTTCCCACAAACAAAGCATTAGCTCGCTGTTGGTATTGGTTGTGATTGCAAGATCAGCAGCTGTCTGTACATGGACCGTGTTGAGAGCCTCTCCCTGTCCTGCTCTCGTCTGAATTCTAAATCTGGTTCTGCTGGCGGTTTCAGCTCCAACGTGCCGTCCTGTCGTGCAGTTACGTGAAGACGCTGTTGTTTAAACTAACAAAGCCCGTGAGGAAAGGATTGATGGAACAAAACAAAAAAACACACACACACACACGTCAGAAATCCAGGCGTAGTTTCAGCCAAGCAGGCCTGTGAGAGTTCTCCATCAATAGATCATCTTAAACGTGCATCCAAGCGTAGAATGGGAGAGGGCGGTCGTTCTCCTCGACCCCACCTCTCAACGCATTCCTCACAGCTGAAAACTCTGCAGCCACACAAGACAAACAGGGAATTACCTTCTCCTGCCTGCCTGGCTCTCTCTAGTCTCTCTGCTTTATGAGGCTATTGGAAGGAAGGCATGCTAATACACTACAGCATGCCTCCTAATGTTTACATACTCCAGATTCACATATTTCTACACCAGCAGCTCTGCTCCACGGCCCGATACACAATGTCTGAGAAGGCACGGCAGCTGTCTGGCAAGAACATGCAAGAAACATATCAGAGGGTCAGGCCGCTTTTAAAGAAAGCGTACGTTTCGGAAGAGAAAGCAAAAGAGGCAGAAAAGGTTGAAGTTACAGAAATACTTATATAAAGAATTACAAGTAAACTCCTCCTGTGTTCAGCTTTTCCACTGGACATTTCAGGAATTGACATCAGCGTGGCATCGCAGAGACTGGTTGCAGGTAGATCTGATCTGGTTGTGCTTAGCAGCAACAACTGAAGGAGCTATTCACTAGCACAATGGCAATAATCAGAGCACCCACACACACACACACAATCTGACATACCTCGGGTCAACAACCCAACACCGTGGCCTTCACTGTTGCGTATAGTTTTATCCATCTGAGTGTGCATGTGGGCAGAGATAAATGAATGGTGCGCTGGCGGCTTGCAGGCAGACAGCCTGAAGGCGACGTGTTATTCTTTACTCTCAAACACTTAGAATAGCTTGAAGTGTTGTTGTGATATGAGAGATAAATGAGGTTGGGCGGCGGAGTGTGGCACAAGGTAATCCTCTGTGCCAAAGCAAAAAGGTGAAGCTGAAGCCACAGCAATTTGACTTCACATATCCCTCCTGTTTAACGCAGTAAGAACGGCGCCTCTCTCTCCTCTGTTCACTCTCGCTGTGTGTGTCGCTGAACATGTTTCATAAATGCGTTTATTTCTACATCTCTGGCCACGCCTTTTATCTCTGTGTCAAAACATTCAGGAGTGATGCTTTTATTTTTCCATGGAGTGTGTCCATGATGTGCGGGATGAGGGTTACAGCGAAGCCTTTTGAGTGAGGCGTGATTCATGTGCGATGCCTTTTGCAGGATGGTGGAACATCTCCACGGTCTATTGACCGCCTCTGACTCGTGCAGCAACAGACCTGCACGACTCTTTTGCACAAATGTAAAACACACAACAATTGTCAGTTTTGTTATCATAAAACTGTCTGTGTTTCTTTATTTGGAATTAAATTGATGTTCCTTGTGCTTCCGCATAAACACTGTCTTAAAAAGCATAGAGTAGCTTGTATTTTCATGCTGTTTGTGCCCCGCCGAGCTGCTTCTTTATCTGTTGGACCCATAAACCTGGTGTTATGTTGAGTTTCATGTTCAATAAAGACGTCTCATAAAGAAAGTAAATACCTACTAAAGCTGTCAAGGTGTCTTAATGCGTCTAGCACATCAAGACAAGCCATTGTGTCTCATTGGGGCTGCATAAAATCAGGATTCCTTTCTGTTCTGTCTCGTTGCTTAAAATGGGCTGCTCTTGGCAGTCAATGATGAGGGAATAAAAGCCACAGATAGATCATATGGGCTCATGCTGAAACCTGTCAGGGACCGTCACCTAAAAACGCACAGCCTGATTTATCCATTTCTATATTTACACTTTTAAATTCAGATTTTACTAATATTTGAGAAAAAAAAACAAAATGAACAATTCATAATATATCACTTGGAATATGGTGAAATTTCTCTGAAGGGTGTGTTCAGTGTTATTTCAACAATAATGTTTGAACTGCATGTGTAAAATTAAGATATTAAAGTTAATTATGCAATGAATTCCAAAACATACATATTTTTTATAGGGCACTTAAATTTAGAATACCATTTAAATGATGTTCAGTATAAAAACCTTTTTATCCTTTAAACTGTGACATTTTGGCGTTTTTTTTTTATTGTAACACCCAAAACAGCTATTTCCCCCTGTTGTTAAACAAATAAAAATAACTGGTATTTATTATTAGTATTATTATCATTATTATTAGTATTAGTATTAGTATCATTATTATTATCATTATTATTATTATTATTAATTATTATTGTTAATTATTATTGTTAATTATTATTGTTAATTATTATTAATGGTTGTTGTTGTTGCTGCTGCTGTTATTAATCTGCCATCCCGTTGCATTTCTTTATTCAGTTTGTGCATTAATTAGAAAATAAATTACTGGTTGATGGATGAAGCCGGCTGGTAGAATACAAATTAAACAAGTCAAAAGCTTTTTTTTTAAATCGCATATTGCTGTCACTTTGATCACGAATAAATGATCAATCGAAGCTCTGCGATCACATTACATTATGTCACAGTCTTTACTGGCAAAGACTTAAATATTTGATTCTTTTTTTTATTACCTATATCAAATGAAAAGGAAACTTTGATACAGGTATATCCAACTGTCCTCCATCGAGTTTCCTCGCAGACACGCTGGCAGCGCCTTAATTCAAGACACTGATTGACGTCGTGTTTTCTCTCTTTGAGGGGACCTCAGAGTCAGAGCATCTCTCCATAATGCCCGTTGTTCATGCTCCATGCCTGGCAGCAGCGGTGCAGATAGGGATAGTACTGGTAGGCCTGGAGCTGCGCGTCACCGGTCTGATGGCGCTGCCGTTGACTGTCCCTCACCAGCACTTCTACTTTTTCGGGTGGGCTGCGTGCAACCAGCTCGCTCGTCATCTGACGCCGTTTGGATTTATATCTCCGGTTCTGGAACCAGATTTTCACCTGGGTCTCTGTGAGTTTCAGCGCCTCCGCCAGATCGGCCCGTTCAGGTCCTGACAGGTACCGCTGCTGGATGAAGCGGCGCTCCAGCTCGCAGACCTGTGCGTGAGAGAAGGCCGCTCTGGAGCGTTTCTTTGGATTGGAAGTGAAGCGCTGCTCATCAGTTGAACAACTGATCGTCTCCTCGGCGTGATTATATCCATCCTCCTCCTCCTCCTCCTCACTCGCCTCCTTCTTCTCTTGCTCGTCCCGTTGCGGGTCTGCAGAGCCAGGAAAAGAGATTAATTTAAAGAATGTTTTCATCTTGTATCCTGATTACTCAGAAAGTCAAAGCATTCCTGATTAAATGCAAGTGAACGTTTTGCAAAACGGATACAATTTTTGCTTTTCTCGTTTTGTTTCCCGCACAAAGCCAGAATCCATCAGGATTACTGATTTATTATGTGCCACTTTCATGACATTCGAGTTACGCCTATTGATAACGTTTAATGTAATTAACACAAATTCACCAAATAGTTTCCAGAAAATCTCTGGATTCATTAAAGGAATCATAAATGAACGCACGTGATTTTGCTGTTATGAGCCTTTTTAAAAAAAGAAAATTGACAAATGAATTCTGTTTCCGATGCATCGTTCTGTTTCTTTTACGTGTGTTATCCGTCATGTGCACCGAAAAGGTGCAATTGTGTACAAAAGGATAATCTAAACTAGTGCGCATTTGTTTAGCGCAGTGTGAATTGACTCTTGTTGTTCGGGATTAAACTGCTCACCTTCTCTCTCCTCGGCTGTGATCAGCTCAGATCGGACGTTTCTCACGCTCAGGCTGAGATCGGCTGGAAGTCTCCCCGCGTAAAGACGGTTCTTTTCCTCTTCTTCAAGAGACCGGTCGGTGAGTCGAGTCCCGCCAAGTCGTGGATGGATGCTGCTGTTCGTCGCACGGAGCCCCTCGGTCCTCCTGGCACCGTGGATTCCTTGAGTGTCGCGTCTGGTGAGGATGTCATTGATAGAGAAGGACGAAAAATGCAACGTCATGATTAGAATACGCGCGTGGATCGTCTCCCGACTCCGGCGTGTGATTGATTTGGAGGCATCAAGAAAGAGATCGGAATCTCGAGAGCAGAAGTCCTCACTGATTCGATCTCTATGGTAATTAAATTGTGGTGAACTGCGTCGGACTGTCTGCATCTGGAACTGTAAAGTCTTTGGTAATATTCTCAGCTCCACTTCATGGGTTGTTGTCAGTGCTGGTCCCTCCCTCGCACCGCCCAGCGTCACGCTGCTCCTCTCCTGTAAGGTGCCCTTTGATTAAAGACTAATGACACTGAGTCTATAAAAGCCTTTTTTTAAGCGCGGACGTTCCGTCGTAATATCAACTCCACATATTTTAAACCCTTTTTTATTTGGAGATTAGCAGTATTTCCATCTTCTTGAACATTTCAATTATATCTCAAACAAATTAGCGGGTAGATGTAAATTATGCTAGAACACTTGAGACATTATGTGTCAACCTATAGAAAATCTTGTGCGTAAAACGCAGCTCCATTTCCAAAACATTTAATTAGAGTAGTTCAAGCCACTGTTTATTCTGAACAGCATTAAACATGTGATTCTTTATACTGTTGGATTACGGTGATGCATTTTTCTTATATATTTTCTAATAGAGATTTAGGCGGGTTTGAAAGTCTGAGCACAATTTTACTGAGTTATTGTTTTTTTTTTCTGCATTGCTCAAGCAAGTGAGTAGCGCCGCCGCGTGGTAATGGTGCATTGTTCCCAAAGTTTAAAAGAAAGGACAGCGGTGAGCGCCCCCCTCCCCACACACACACGCGGGCGCGCACACTCCTGCACGCGCAGGCCTGTCCTCTATTGATAAGTCGCGATGACAGATGCCGTGATCTGCCTCCTCTGTGTTGTTTTGTTTTCTTCCTCTGACTAAACAGAGAAATCTTCCAGACAGCCACAGATCGCAGCTCCCGGTGGGAGACGTCGAAGCTCTGACACCATCAGAGGAGTCCAGACAGCGACATGTCATCACCACGAGTCAAAACGCGAAAAGGAAGATCCCATTTGAGAATAAATTGTTCTTGGTGATGACTGACAGCAAATTCGGAATCCGGTATAAGAGCCGGTATTTTAGTCACTGAATTCTCTTCTCGTTCACTGGAGTGTTGATTTTGTCCCTGAATTTAACTTTGTGTTCGACAAAAAAAATGTAAAAGATCTTTCGAGACGTATCAATTATAGACTTGCCAGAGTATAAATACGATTTAATTTTGAATTTGATCGTCAATATAAAGTAAAAAAAAAGTAATAATTTTACATTTCTTAAATACTTAACAAAAAAAAACACTCAGGTTTATTGATTACCTGATGTGTCAAAGGATTTTCCTTTATTTTAGGCGTGAAACTCCAGCAGAATTTAAGCACTTTAATAAGTCAGTGTTATTTAAATAACGCAACACCACAATGTTGTCTCGGTTCTACGATCAGAAGGACATGCGCAATGTCCATAAAAGACAACGTATTATTTTTTATCTCTGTTGAGTAAAATATAAATATATTTGTTTTCTATTTTATTATAATGGCATCCAAAATAAAAAAACCGTCTGGGCTATTTTGGTATCATGAAACCACCGGATGCCTTTAATTTGGCAATTGGCACCTACTCCATCTCTTCTGGACACGTGTTCTTTATACTCGAGCGATGGTTCTCCTGAGCGCTCCCTGAGTGGTTTCCATTGGGAAAACTTTGGGAAAACTTTGGGAAAGTCCACGCCAGCGCTGCGACGAGCCGCGGAGCAGCTATCTTTGGAAGCTCACGATAACGATCGCAGCGCTCCGTCAGAGCAGCAGCGTCCAGGCCGCGTCCTCAGGCAACGCCGTCCTGTCGCCAGTTCTATTTACACTAGTGGCTGCAGCACTTAGAGCTGACACCAGGTATGTCCTGGTAGCCAGGGGAAGTGGCCGCTGGAGCCATCAGAGGAGACAAACACTCTGTTTACGTTGCCAGTCTTCTCCATTAACGGTGTCTGCGCCTTCGATGCCTTGGAGGTGAATGTGTTTTAAATCCATCCTCAATCAGGGGTCTGCGTGCACGCATGCGCGCATGTGAGGATGTCTTTTATATTATTATTATATAGTAGTAGTATAGTCGTGATATTTGGATTATAGAAGCATGCTGTACCTTTTTTTCCCATTTTCAGATCATATATTTTAAGGTCCCGCATTGAGAGAGAAATATTTATCATCGAAAGCTCTTTGAGTTTATCTGCTCTGCCCGGAGGATGCTGCTCGTCTGGTTTATGTCCATCCCTGAATCCATGGCCGGACATTAGCTCGCCTCTAAATTCTCCCTGTTTCTGGTTCTTGTCTCAGACCAAAGTCCACCACAAAGCAGGAAGAAGAAAAAAAAAAAGATTTACTCTGCGTGAGAAATGGTTTGAGACGATGAGAAACTACAAGCAGATAAACTGGACATCAGTTTATTAGAGGTTCCTGCCCAAAATCCACGTGGTTGAAATTAGATAAGACGTGTTTCAAATCACTGCAGGGAATAAAATAAAATAACACTGAGGTATAAATCGATTACATTTGTTTACTGTAGTTTCAGAGTGTTTTAATAAACCAACAAGCCACACACACACGCACGCACACACGCACACACACGCATATTGAAAGGAGAACGCAGTCTCTCGTGTCACTCAGTTTGTAAAACCTTTTCATTTTAACATCAGTGATTATTTTCATATCATAAAAACGGATCAATCAGGCAAAACGCGTTCAAACAAATCAGACTGTTGAAAGAAACAAATCTAAATGTTTTACCGCGTCGTTTTATTTAGCCGGATATTGTCATTTTATTGTTGCAGGTTAAATGTCGGCGAAGTTTATCTTTATTTTTGTCGCACAATATCCATTTTGATCCACGTGACGCGCGCCGTCTTCGACTATAACTTTCATCAATCAAAGTAAACAGCGCCGTTTCGGCGGCTTTCATCGTCGGCCTGTCCCCTATAGTTCCAGGATGATGACACGCTCCTCCATTCAGGCACAAGTCTCTCCTCTATAGCTGTGCGTAAACTCCGCTACCACGCACGGATGCCCTGCAGAGCTCCTTGGCAAGGTGTGACCACTGGTCCTTGGTGCGCCTGACTGGTGCCAAGGTTTCCTAAGTTCATGTTCATCAAAGCATTGGCGGCGGTGTTGCTCGGCGGCAGCGCAGGTAAACTCGAGTACGTGCAGGAGTACGTGTTTGTGTACATCGCGTTGTTGTAGCTGTAGGCCGGATAGCCGTTGTAGCTGTACGGATTTGGAGACCCGACTGCGTAAGCAGCGTTATAGTTCTGAGATCCCGTTAGACACGGCCTCCCGTCCCGGACCAGCACCGGCACCGCCACCCTCCTGGGTGGTGGCGGTGGCGGGTGGTGCTGGTGATGGCCCGCCATCTCCAGACTTTTGTCTTGCCGCTGCCTCTTGCATTTGTACCTCCTGTTCTGGAACCAGATCTTGACTTGCGTGGAGGTGAGCTTTAGGGAGCTCGCCAGGTGCTCTCTCTCCGGGGCGGACAGGTAGCGCTGCTGCTTGAAGCGGCGTTCCAGCTCGAACACCTGCGCCTGGGAGAAGAGGACGCGGGGTTTCCTCCTGGTCCTCTGCTGCTTGGTGGCTGCTTTCTCCGGGTCGGGGTCCTCACAGTCAGCGCGCAACACGCCGCAGCTCTCTGAGGAGGAGGAGGAGGAGATTTAACTTACAGGCAGGACAACTAAAACAAGATTTGGTCGTTACGTATAAGTATATTTTATGAACATTAATATTGATTTGCTTTCTAATTAAATTTCAAACGAAGTCTTGCGCTAAAACGATTTTCCACATAGTATAAATGAGCTGTAGTAAAATCCCTTTTGCTTCCCCCGCCATGGACTTAAAAAAAAAAAAAAATTAGCTATTGACAAAACATGCAATTATTTCAAAATGAAGTGACATTTACATTAGCAAATATTGTGAAGTATTTAATTCTTTGCTAACGAGAATTTTCTTCAAAGAACTGTTTAACGAGCAAAACGAGGAAGATATATTGATTCGTGGTCACTTTATCTTGAATTTCAAACGATTTAAGCAATTGTTGACATTTTTTTGTATAATAAACTCGAATGCGAACACGAATTTTCTTATTATTTCCGTTAAATTCTCATAATTAATGCACGTGAATTTAGTCCGTCATGTAAAATCTGTTACGTTGCTCATGTCATTTTTATTTTGTATTTACGCACAGTTCAAAATGCATTAAAAAAAGGGGCAGACAACCCGCATGAACGTGCAGGAGTCTGCAGCTAACATTGACTGAATATGTAGAAATATTATTTTATTTTCGTGTGCGTTCATCATCCGAGATTATTGCGATATAGTGACGGCAACAATTAATAATCCAATCACGGGGTAAAAACGAGCAATTAAAGGCGTAAATAATTGGAGAAGTTCATTCCAGTGGAACGTCCTCATTAATGAAGGTTTAATTGTCATTTATAAATGAATCATTCACGGTAATTATTTCATCAGAAATATATTTTAATACCAGTTTAGATGTCTTTAAATCTATTCAGATGTTTTACACAGTACAGATTCTGCTTTGTGATCTTCGTCATTATATTCAAACCGGAACAAATAGACCCGGTTGAACATATTTGTATATATATTTATACTCACTGCTGTCCTGCAGGTCGTCTTGCTCCGCCTCCAGTCGGAGTTCTGCTGAATGGTTCTGCGCCGAATGGCCAAACATCTCGGCCGGTAGATCGGACTCCGGTGGTCTGTCCTGCGCCGTCATCGCGCTCAGGTACGACATCCTCTCCCCGGTCTCCGACGCGCCGGAGCTGATGGGACTCGGACTATCCCTGCCGGCTAACATACAGGAGGGCGGCGAATAAGCTCCGGACGGTGCGAGCGCGCCAGAGAGATCGAGGCTGCAGGAGATCAACTGGAGCTGCTGCTGAGATTGTTGCTGCAACTCTAATCTGAGAATATCCTTCACAGAAAAGGGCGTGGTGGAAGAAGTTATGAGCGGGCTGGGAAGCATTGTAAACCCACAAATATATCAGCAAGGCGCAAAGTGGACCGATTCGTCCCCGGGTAGCGCGTAAAAAAGATTCCCCGTGCGTAATCTTGAGCTGCTTGCTTTACATGGAGACCGACGAGGCGCGCTCAGCGCGTTCATTCAGCTGTGGCACCCCCTTCGTTTGGCTGGCGTGCACGGAGAGGAGAGAGAGAGAGAGAGATCGATCCTGCTTGGTTGGCTGAAAGCATTATCAAGAGAAGGATTTGGGTCGGCCAAGATGCTGTCCTCTCCCTTTCTGTGACGTCTAAAGCGGGGGAGGGAGTGATGGAGTCAACCTCTCTCTCTCTCTCTCTCTCTCTCTCTCTCTCTCTCTCTCTCTTTCTCTCATAAGTGTATCTCATCGACGCCCAATTTATGAAGTGATATCAACAATAACTGCCCTCAGCCAGTTTATGGCAGTTTTAAGTTATTTTTTTTAATCTTGTTCATTATTAGGCAAAAGTAAAATAGTTGTAATTTTGATAAAGAATAATTTTTACGCAGCAAAGCCATTTAATTGGAGCAACACCTTAAGCGGTATATTCGATTTCATCCAGCAACCGGAACAACATTTATTATTCCCCCCCCCCCCCCCCCCCATCATCACTACGGCGGGTTTAAGATTAGGCATATCTCCCGTTTCCTGTCTCGGCAATCCATGGATAAGATACCAGGTCTGTGGGAAATGAGATAAAACATGGCAACCAAAGGAGGCTTGGAGAATATATGAACTGCTTTCATATTTATTTGTCCAGCGTTTATGAAAATATAGCCTGTGATGAAGAAGAAAACACACACACACACACACATTCAGTTTCATGTCAAATGAACAATAAGCAACGTAAATATCTAATAACGCTTTTATGTATTTTTTTTATTAGTAATAATAATAATTATGTTAATGACAATTGACAGTTTTCCTTTTAAATTATTTTATTCACATTGTGTGAATCCTTAGTTTCTTACTTGTCTTCTAACGTGCTGAAACGGGACACCCTCTCCCGGTCCCCCTATCTGCGGCCCAGGACAGGCGCCAGAGTCTGAAGGCCCATTTGCTGCTCAACTGCGTGGAAAGAAAAGAAGGGCCACGCCGACGCAATCTCATCCGCTCGCCATCAACAAGGCGCTGTTTACATTAGCGCCGCGTCTTGCGCTCTTCCAGAGATCTCTGTCTCTCAGATGGGCCATTTAGGCAGAGTAAAGAGCGACTTATAATGGATGTCGGTGTGCAGAGAAAACACGCACGAGTTTAATGCAGACTTTGGGTGGCTGCCGGTTACGTTTCACGGGACGATTTTACGGGAGTGGGTGGAATTTATGGTTGTAAGACATGGAGTATATGAAGAGATCTTGTTTACTTTTTTTGGTGATTCAACTACAAATTAATTGAAGCATAAACAAATATGATGTCTAATTATTATTATTATTGTGTTTTACGCGCAAAACGTATTATAATAAAAACTATAGTAAATACAAATGAGGGAACACAATGCTTAAATCACTATATCTATTGTTATAACACTGTAATAACACTGTTTATTATTTTCAGATAATTCTGTCCTGGCTGGATGAATCTGAAAGTCTTAATCAACATTTCGGCGGTAAACACGTGCGCCCACGCCCACGCTTCACTGACCATCACCCGTGAGCCTCGCGTGCCACCGACGACCGAAAAGCGTCCAAGCAAAAGACGCGTGTTTAAGGACCGGAAGAGTCTGTTTCCTGTCTGTAACAAAACCCAGTCCCCCCCAGAGAGAGGGAGTCAAGGAGCTGTAGGTGCTGCAGCGGTTCTACGATACATCATCTTCACCGCGTTAAGCCGCGCAAGGTCAGGCCAGGGCAGCAGAGTTCTGAATCCTGCACGCTGGGAGAACGCTAAAACTTCACTGTCCACCTGTGCAGAGGTCAGCCAGGCCTCTTGCTTTAACTTCTTCTTGGAGTTGGTGGGCTTGTTGCCAAGGCAGCGCAGAGCGTGTTACTTCTTGTTCGCCCTCTCCTCTCCGTTTCACTGGCAGAGCAGACTAACCTGTTGAAGCAGCGCCTACTCCTCCGCAGGGTGGCAGGTTCACGGACGCATCCGGGTATCAGTCCGCTCAGAGAAGTAGGGCTGAAAGTCCCCTTGAGACTGCATTAATCAGATCAGAGTTTAGTCTCATCCGCTGCAAGTAAAGTGTGTAAAAGTGTGTGTGTGTGTGTGCACTAAACGTGACTAAAAAGTGGGTTCATTTCCCCCTTGAGGCCTTGAATCAAGCTCTCAGTGTGTATTTGGCCTCATGTAGCTCACAATGCTCTTTCCTTCATTCCACGGCCATCTGTCAGAATGGCAGAGGACCAAAGGGCTGTTGTGTCTCATAATGGTTCAACTCTCCGGGGGGATGCAGGAAGGTGCGTCTTATCAGCAGCCCGTGTGATGGTGTCAGTAGCGTAGGGTCCAAGAGTTGCTATTGTGCCCCAGAGTGACGGATGACAGCGCCTTCTCACTGGAGGAAATGGGGGGGGGGGCAGATGCAAGACCGAAGGACGGATTTCAATCTCCAAAAGTCCCAAATATTTGACGCAAAACAAAAAAACAAAAAATTGAAAGCTATGCTAAAAGCTTCCTCGCCTGTTTCAACTCCCTCAGAGCTTGTTACAAATCACGTAGCTTGTTTGGAAGACTGCAGGACGGCGATGGGGCTGAGAACCAAAATCCTGGTCCGTGCTTCAAGGGCCCAACTTGGAGAGTTTGAATGGAGGAAGTGAGGTCAGGCCAGTCTGGGTCCCTTACCCTTTGCCCTCTCTTGGGACTCATAAATTAGCCTGCTGTAATTCTCTACCAGACGGCCTTGCCCCAGCAGGTGCGTGTTTGTATATATGAGTGCTAACAGGGGATGTAAGCGCTGTAATGTCCGTGATCTACGGTGTTGGGAATGTAGATGGGAGGAAACACGCAATCTAAATATGCTTATCCTCCCCCCCGCTGCAGGGGCCGTGCAGATAAAGGCACAGCAGTAGGATGCTGAGCCTTAAACAATCCCCGCAGCGGGTTAAAAAATATTACAAATATCAAAGGTTAAATCAAGTTCATCTTGTTACGGGCACGGAAGGGAGGGGGGGGGGGGGTTCAAGAACTCGCTCAGGCTGCAGCTCGCTTGGGAAAGTTGCTGAGAAATAAAACTATGCGTGCATCATTGCTTTGAGAGGTAAACATCCTTGAGAGAAAACGCTTCTGTCGCTCCAGCAGCCACGGTGGTATCTGCATCAAAGTGACGGGTTGTTTAAGGGACATTGGGACGTCCACTGAGTTCATTGGAATATAACATTTTCAGATTCCATGATTCAAGATCTCCTTATGTGGATGATTTTTTTTTTTATCAACATCGTCACCGGCGTCAGCCGATCATCAGGTTTCTCAACTCTTATAATTTTGTGGCAGTTCCGGTCCTTCTATAATCGACGGACAAAAAAGTAAGCAGTCGGTATAAATTCAGACTTGGGTTTCCACTTCCTGTCTTTGTTTCTTTGCGTGCATTTTTGTGTAAACCTTGAGTCTACAGAGCCGGAGCTGGCCAAAAAGACAACATCAATCAATTCAGAGTAACGCTGCGGACCTCGTGTTTGAGGTCCCACCCAGACTTATAGAGTAAAGGCTATATCGAGCGATAAACGCATTTACAGATGCTCTCAAAAATAAGGATCAAAGTCAAATCATAGTTCAGAAGTGTTATGTTCAGTTAAACTGTCTTGAGCAAGAAAGAACATGTTCATTGCTCTTTTTTTCAAAGTACTTCACTCCTAAGATAAAAAAGTATGCTGGCTATAATTAAATATTAATTAATATGTGGGGAGGGGTGGGGTTGGATCAGAAGATGTATGTTCTGTAAAATCAGTATAATACACAAATACAATCAGGTGCAAACATGTTGTGTTGCTAGGTTACCAGCTTTTGCTCTAAGCTAAGCGGCTAACTGAATGAATCTGTATTATTGCAGACATATGAACGTATCAGCCTCAGAATCATATGCAAGGAAAGAATTGGAAAAAAAATGTGTTCATGTCGTATAATTCCTGAAGTTTGTGCGAGAGATTTTTTGTCCGAATCTCTCTTGGGCAACGGAGGGAAGAAGTTTGATACTTTTTCTCCCTTGCGTTCCTTTCAGCTGCGGAAACAAATCCGTTGAGAATGTGACATTCAATGTCGTCACAGCTCAAGGGAGGGGAGGCGTGGGGAATTCAGCATCCTGCAGACTATTTATCGTATCATCATGGTGTCATTTGGATTTTGTTGAGGAACACGTTGAGCTGCTTCTGTCACCCGCAGAAGAATTGTTGTTCACGCAGGTTCTCATGTCTTAAGCCTGCCTTTTGTCAGGTGTGCCATAAGGAGAGAGCAAACGTTTGGATTCACACACACACACACACAAAAACTATTTCAAGTTATGATATTAAATGGAGCCCCCACACACACACACACACACACACACACACATAGCACTGATGTGTGTGTTGTTGCGTGCACGCTCCATCAGTCGCTGGACTTCACAGGGAGGTCCTGTTCTCTGTGTTGTTGCTGTGTCTAGTCTCTTGTTAGAGAATTGATGACACTGTCTCTGGAAAACAAACAAGGCGGGAAGCTAAGAAGTTGGTCACTCACCACAGCGCTCTGACCCAGAGACGCAGGGGCCATCGCAACGTGCGAGCAACGCCCCCCGTGGAATGTGCCACGGTGTGTGTGTGTGTGTGTGTGTGTGTGTGCACACGCTCCTGTTTGTGTTGCCACAGCTGGAATGTGACTTGTGTCTGAATGTGCACCTTTGTGTTACTGTGGCAACAATGTTAACCTGCATGCAAAAGAAAACACTAGTTAATACAAGCTATAGTTGGCACCACCATTGTTATTTTTTTTTGGTTGTATTTGCTTTACACGGATACGTGCCAAAATAAATGTTTCGACAAATCCAAGTCAAGAAAGCACAAAGAGGGCCTTTTGATTGTTTGGCTGACTAACTCATTGATTTGGAAGTGACACGCTCGCCAGAGGCTACTCCTGTCACGCCTTTCTCTGACTCAACTCACATCACAGCCCAAGACCGTTGTCCCGGGGGCCTCTCCGGGGCCGACAAACCGAACCCTGGCCGGGGCCCCCTGAGCCTTAATCTCAGAGCTCAAATCCCATAATTGCAGAGCTGACAGTTGATAACTAACGTAAGAGACACCCTCACCTGGTTGGAAAGAATGAAAACATCTCCTGTCAAAGTGAAGGAAGGAGATGAGTGGGGGGGAGGGGGTGTTTCCAGTTCCAGTTCCTATTAAGAAAGTGAAAATCTGGAGGGTAAAATAGAACCTGCAGCATTCATTGTGATAAATGGTATTAAGATATCTGCTCCACTTGTAATGTATACATAATTATAAGTTTATAGAGCCCGGTTGATATGATCAGAAATAACGTTTTTGGGTATACAACAATTTAAAACTACACTTGTTTGCTGAAGCTTCTTTAATTCATGAAGCTGACCCCCATTATTATTCATCAACATAAAAAGCCACAGCCTCTCATTAGCTTATTAAAAATGAATAAATTTTGTATCCACTGCAAGCATAATTTATATTTAATTGTCTTTTACCATAAAAAATAAAATAAAATAAAAACGGTGCACCACAAGATCTATATTCTATAAAAATAAAATGTAAAAGTCTGCAGAAGTGGTATCCGTTTGAAGTTTTCTGTTCTCCTGGTGATGATGAGCTGAAACATGCTATAACACAACGTACAGCTGCAGGGATCTACAGAACGGAATGATGCTTAATGTATTTCTCTGTCATTGCAATGCAGTCATTTGACCCAGTATTAGCATAAAAACATGTATTAGTACAGCTTTAACTTGGAGTTCTCATACAGAAAACACTTACAGTATAATACTGGACATAGATAGACGTAATAGGGCCCCAGTCAGGCTGAAACGCTTGCTGAGGGAGGGGGGGGGGGGGGCAGGCTGATGGCCCTCGTTTATCAACCACTTCAGCTTTCAGAGACAGCTGTGGGGAGAGCATAGAGGAGATGGTGTGTTTATACCACAGCTCTGCCAAGGACAGACGGAAAGCCTTCTACTTATATTGTATGCAGTAGAATGCGAGTCTGTAGAGTTTGGACTCAAGGTGACATTTACAATAAAATGTTCCACCTTGCTGTCTCAAACAGATCTTCTTGTTAGGGCCACATCTTGTTACTTAATCTGATACTCCATGCCCCCCCCCCCCCCCCCCCATCTATTAATAGAGGGCATACCAGGTTCCTGTCAGTGCGCCTGTTGAAAGCTTTAGCGTGGCCGTGGCGCCACCTCGTGGCTCTATTTTGTACTGCAGCTCAGGAATTGTGTTCATCAAAGGGCCAATCATAGCCCGAGGAGGGCGGGTCATGCCGGTGTCACCTTGGCTCGGGATTGGTAAATCTCCCACTCCCCAAACAGACACCTGTTGAAGGTGTCAGACTGTGAAACTGGAGCGTGTAAGCCTCACGCGTGTCTCGTACTCGAGCCATGATGTCTGTGTTTTGCGAGGTCCCCCACGCAGAGCCTATCGCTGTCTTCCAACTAAATGAAGATTTTATCAACGACACATCTCCCAAAAAGGTGAACCTCAGCGTGGGAGGTAAGTTTGTTTTTGCGAGTCGGGATTAGGAAACGAATCAAGTTTTACTGAGTGTTTACACGATTTGGTAAATGTGCTGGAGGAGATTATCAGGAGGCCAGGGATCACTGTGTGTGGGTTTAACGTTCCAGATGTTTTTGTTGTATCCCGTTAAATTTCCGCCTGGTTTAGCATGCCTGCTCCTCTCACCTCGTCCCTTGCAGCGTACCGTACAGAGGAATGCCAGCCATGGATTCTTCCAGTGGTAAAAAAGGTGGAAAAGATCATGGTGCAAGATGACGAGCTAAACCACGAGTACCTGCCCGTCCTGGGCCTGCCTGAGTTCAGATCGTCAGCCTCCAAGATCGCCCTGGGAGACGACAGCCCTGCCATCCAGGAGAACAGGGTGTGTGTAGTAGTAGACGGTGATGTGCCTATTGTGGCGTGTAAGAGTTCAAATGAACCCAATCGCCACGGGAGGCGAAGTCGAGGGGGTTAAAACATTGGAGACGCAGAACTTTGCACAGTTTTATTTGCTCCGGATCGCAGAGAGAACGGGTTTGAGGACTTACTTGTTTGCTGTTGTATTAGTTGACATTAAATACCTCATTAAGCCGGGGCAATCTTCCGAATGTTTCCATCACTTCTGGTGTATCCTGCGTTCATGCGGTCACTGACTTCTCTGGGACCGCCAGGTGGGGGCCGTGCAGTGCCTAGGTGGTACAGGTGCTTTGAAAATGGGTGCAGAGTTTCTCCGCCGTTTCCACAATGGAAAGAACAACACTAAAACACCGGTCTATGTGTCTGCACCAACCTGGGGTACACACACACACACACACACACAGTAAACAGCGTAAATGAACTTTTGCTTCTCATCCCTGTACTATCGTCCAGACAGTACTATTGTGTAACTGTTGACTTCAGTATTTCAGTGATCTGGATTCTTATCAGTTCCTTTTTATCTAGCTGAAATCTGAACTCGAAGCGCTAAAACATTTACTGTTCCAGCAAATCACAGCGGCCTTTTCATTCACGCTGGCTTTGAGGATATCCGGCCTTACAAGTACTGGGACGCAGAGAGGCGGGGCCTTGATCTGGGTGGTTTCCTCGGTGACTTGGAGGTTAGCAGATATGACGGACGGATATGCTCATGTCATCAGTGATTTTCCGTCAGGCGTGAACTCTGCTTGTTTGTCTCTTTGTCTTCCCACAGAGCTGTCCAGAGCGCTCCATCTTTATTCTGCATGCATGTGCCCATAATCCAACGGGCACAGATCCCACACAGGAGCAATGGAGGGAAATCGCTGCAATAATGATGGTATGTAGCGCAGACGCATTCGCACCAATGCAAGCCGACACATTGGGCCTTGTACGTAGTTGCGTTTTTGATTTATCCATTGCGACACACATTGTCGCCACCACTCTGAACTCACCGGAGCTCTTCGCTGAATGGAAAGTGCAAAAATACTCTGACAAAAAAACGGCTGGAAATGCTTTCCTGGTGCATGTGAATAATCTGGAGTTACTCTTTCACTGTCTTTGGCTCCAGGAAGGGCAACGTGAAGACGATGGCTGACAGGGTGATGCTGATGAGGGCTCAGCTGAGCGCTAAGCTCCAAGCTCTGGGAACACCGGGGACCTGGAACCACATCACGGAGCAGCGCGGCATGTTCAGCTTCACAGGCCTCACCCGTGAGTACAAAAAACGGATGCACAGAAAGAGGAAGCGCTATATTTAACAACGCCAGTGGCTGCAATTATGCTGAACATCGCAGGGGAAAATGTATAATGAAAAAATGCGAATAAACTTAAGGCAATGGTCAGAATGACAATAAAAATTAAATCAATCCTGCATTTACTTTCAGTAGCTCCGAATACCACAGGTTTTGTTTCTCTCACAATCTAGATTTGATCACAGTGATAACATGTAGAAAAAAAAAGGTCACTTCTGCATTTCCTTCAGCCAAACAAGTGGAATACATGGTGAAGGAGAAATGCATCTATTTACTGGCCAATGGTCGCATCAACATGTGCGGCCTGACCTCCAAGAACATCGATTACGTGGCTGAGTCCATCTACGAGGCCGTCACAAATTTCCACTAGATGACTACGCTACCCATGATCCTCTGTGATTCCTCCTGGGGGAAGCAGCTTGTGGAATTCCGGGAGCAATCACAATGAAGGAGTCCCTCTAAACGTGCACTTGGCGTGCTGACCCTGTTCCCCCCTCCGATTTCAGTGTCTGGTTCTAAGCTATAGGGCTAGCCACAAAGATGAGCGGAAACCCCATCCGTAACTAATGATGTTCATAGTTTGTCTCTTTTCGTCATGGTGGTCTGGTACTTGTACCAATATTTGTTCTGACATGACATACTTTACAATAACCGTTTACTTCCTGAAGGAACTTTGAGAGGATTGGTTTATGGGTGAATGCTATAAATACCTCAGCAGCGCTGGCTCCAGTATTTAAAGGTCCCATATTATGAAAAACTCACTAATAAGGTGGGTTTGAGTCATTATCAACCTAAAAACAGCAACATGTTCACCAACTACATCATGACGGAATCACCCTTGATGCTAAATGAAGATGAAGACCAAGATATTTTTACTTGTGTTATTGATCCCGTCTTCCGTCTTCTACACATGACGAAACCTTTGATCTGCACAAATGGAACTGAGCCGTTCCAACACATGCTCAAAGTTGTGAGGATTGTGTATCTATTTGATGAACGTTGCATTGAGACCGCATCGATCAGCCAGTTTACTATTGGATCACTGAGGTGTTACAGCAATGTTTTAGAATGACCCAAGCACACTAATAAAGATCTCTAAACATCACAATGTTCATTGTTCAATATGTTGATATTTCATGATTCATGATGCCTTTACAAATAGAATGAAGTGAAGAACCAGATGAATAGAATGTAATAGCTTAATCTCAGCCAATATAAATAGTAAAAACAAAACGGTAGACAAATAACAGATTGATAAATTTATTAATTATCTCTCGTGCAGAACATCTTGCTTGTCTGATAATATCTTTAAATAACTTTTGTAATCATCAAATTACAAAATGTAACTTTGCCTTTTAAATCCCAAACAAACTGCCGGTGGAGGCTTGAGGTCGGCGTGCGTCGTATTGCTTTCCTCTCACACATCTTGTTCGGCGTTTCTGTCACAAAACACGCCAGCCGAGTCCAGCCTGGACTGCAGCCAGGTGGTGAATCGGATTTATTGTTGCACCATTTGATTTCCAGAGAAATGGCTTAAAGTGTTCCATCAGTGCGCAGCGTTCTGCAGCCTCCACCTCCATCTCTAGTGGACGATGACTGCAGGTCATTTCTGTAGCCACCTTGTTCCTTTCCTATTCATATTCATTGTTCCTCAACTTTAGCAGTTAAAAGTAACTCAGGCTGCTGGTTTGTTTGAAAATCTACAGTCCCTTTAAATTCCAGTGCAGGTCCAGTCCGCACCTCTGCAAGAGACGTTTACGATAAAGCAGTATGATCCTACTCATGCATCCCTCTGCCTAAGCATGCACATGGAAACACGAGGCTCTCTACAGAGGACGGTTCTGCAGGAAAGGCAGCATAAACTAACATGCATGTAGGAAATAATCTTCCTCAAGAGTGCATAAAATATCAGCTTGAATCCCGAATCGCTCAAAACCCCTAGCTTATTTTTAATCGGTGTATCCGGCTAAAGTGACAGACACTGAGCGATGGACTGTACATAGAAAAGAGGCTGATATTGATGCAATGGAATGTTTGCTTCTACTTGTTATACTAAATGTAATCAAATATCAGGCTAGTGTTTTTTTTTTTAAGGGAAATAAAATTAAACTATGGGTAATCCAGGTAGTATTTACTGTGTTTGGTTGTGTGAGGTGACTTTTATGGTGCCTTCTTCAAATCACTTTTGGTAAAAAAAGAAAAATCACTTGTGAAATTATGATATTTGTCTCTTGCGCAAGCATCTTTGTGTTGGACTTGCTGGGTGGTCGGTGTGTGCAATAAGTAGCCATTCAAGTGGCGAAATAATTCATGGCTTCTTTCACAACAATTGTGCTTTTTGTGCTCTGGAGGCCTGAGCTGACAGCAAATGTGTCGGATGGTTTTGGCTCAGATATAATCCAACAACATTGTTCATTGTTCAAAGCCCCTGCTTGAATGCCCTAACTAAATGTTAATAGTTCACCCTCCAATCAAAGATGCGTATTTCCCTCCTACTGGTTTTTTTTGGTTTCAGGTTGAGGGTTCTGGAGAAATCGGCTGCAGAGATTTCTGCCTTCTCTCAAACATAATGGAACTTCCTGCCGCTTTGCAAAAAAATATATAGTGGAACCTCCCAACAGCAAAATAATCAAGAGAGGTGGGTTGTGCTTCTACTCGTGAAGCGATGCTCTTGCTTGGTGGAACATGAACTATACATTTAGCATGCTTTGCTAGCTAGCCAGCAGTCCATGGACAAATGCATGCTTTTGTATTATGCTATGGGAACAGGTCTGGAATATTATTCTGGATGCTTTTAGCCCCATCATCAGTGAAGTCCCATCTATATTTGAGATACGCACGCATCTCTACAGCTGCGATCTACAACTCAAAATGATACGAGGGGATGAACAGCACTGCAGAACAGGAACAAAATGAATGTTTCTTTTACTTTAGGGTGAGCTGCTCTTTCAGAATGATGGTTCGCTCTACTATGAAAAAAAAAACCAAGTACCACGAGGAACGTTCGTCACAAAATCCTGCAGAAATCCTCGTATGGCTGGATAAATTATGTCAATCAAAACATTTTTTTCCATAGCTGTCCCCACTTTAGAAGTGGGATGTCAGGCAAAGGTGGGGCGACGTGTTCCAGTGGGGACCTGAGTATAAGTGGTGACGACAATACACGAGTGGGTCAGTCAGTCTGGGCGTGGAGGGACTATGAAGGGGTAGTTGTGTGGTTGAGACAAAGCAGGCAAAGGGGAAGAAGCTGTGTGTGTGTCGCCCGCTCTTCCTCAGTGTCGCTGTGCTAGCTCGTCACTGGCAGCTGCTCTGAACCTTCCTCCGGGCTCTTTTCTCCGTCTTGAGACTTTTTTCTCCTCTTGTTGCCTAGAACGCAAGGAGGTAAGTTAATAGTAGTTACCTTTGCATCAAACGTCCACTGACTCATCTCACGCTGAAATAGCATCCGCCCTACTGAGTGGCACAGCTGTTGCTCCCTGCGTTCTCTGAGCCAGCAGGGACAGCTGCATCTGGAGAATGCGCTCTGCAGCAAAGAGTAGGTTGCCGCGTGGGACCAAACACAGCACCGGTTGCTAAGATACGCCCGGCGCCCGTTTCTATGTCTCACGGAAGAGTTTGCTCACGTCTGACAACGATGTGTGGTTGTGCTGTCGCATCGGTGTTTATGACAAATGACTAACTCACTCAGTTTACGCAGCAGCTTCTTCCCGATGTTCTCCTCGGAGCCGGACAGAGACACGGAGCTGATGAAGGGAGAGGTGGACGGCTGAGACTCTGCAGGCGCATCTGGAGGAGGAAGTATAAAAGACGACGGGGAGGGGAGTAGGAGGGCCGAATGAATCCCTTAGCCTGCAGCGATATGTAAATAACAAAGATGTAAATTACGTTACTAGACTGTCCTCTTTAATAAAAGAGAAACATGCTTTCTTAAACCACACAGCACTGGTTCAAATATAACCTTTCTCATCAGAATTCTTTCTTGAAATGATTTCCATGCAGTTTTCCATAACTGAGCGATAAGAAATGAACGATCCAGTATTCCTGAGGCAGCTTTCGGGATGCATGAAGCAACGCTAACCTTCCTCGCCATAATTCTCTGGTCGGTCCTCGTGGATGTAGGGAATTTCATCCATGCGGAGGAACACTGTATCACTGGGACTCCTCTGTCCATCAGATTTGCTGCCTGTGGAGAAAGAATATGACCAATCAGTCCGAAGCTGGATGACGGCAGCTCCTGCCTGTAAGGACAGCATTTTGTTATTGGTTAGTGCATTTTAAGGTCCAATTAAAAATAAAATGGTGATGAATAAATGAATGACTCAAAGTGTGCTGCTTAAACTCCATGTGAAGATGAGCTACAGCCAGAAGAGGTGATTTTGTTGGTGCAATCTGTGTGACGTGACGTATAACCAGACCGACGGACGCATCTGTGTGGGGATTTTTTTTTTTGGCACGTTACACGCGGCACAAGACAGCTGGTGTGGGAGGAAATCCTTTAAGCCTGGAAACCAGTACAGATTGGCTGATGTCATATTTGCACCAGTTTTATGAGTGAGTCGCATTGTGTGTGTTTTTAGTCTTTACAAATCAAAAATAATACTTATAGTGAATTCTATGTTTTAAAAAATATATAAAGAATTCATTGCCATTGGACCTCCAGATCATCATGAATTTATAAGTTGCCACTGATTAGCCAGTGTCCAATTCATCATCTATAGACAGATGAGGAGGAGGAGGAGGAGGAGGAAGACAGGAGGGAGAGATAAGGCAGTCCCATTTGAGAATGGGCTGCTGTCAGACAGGCTTTGGGCTCTTTGCCTGCTGAGCACTCAAACAATGTTTGTTCCTTTGAAACTCCTCTTTCTTCCCCCTCAAAAGAACTCGCTCCTGGTCCACTGAACATCTTCATTGAATGGATTTGTTGCGATATCAACCAGTGCAAGAGCAGAATCATCGTCAGTATCAGAACAAAATCTAAATAACAGAGTGCAGAGTATTCACGTCTCTGAGCGAAGCTTAAGGATGAGGGTAAAGAAACAGATGTATTTTAGAGGGGCTGGAGAAGAGATGCCACCGTCTGACCATCCAGGTAATGAAACTGCGCTGTCACGGCGATCATACATAACATAGCGCATACTTACGAACAATGCGGTTTCTTTCATTGAGCTGGGAGGTGTTGCGAAGGACGCCGTGTGGATGGAGGTGAGCGAGGCGTGCTAACCCCAGCCGGGTGTGTGCGTGGGTGAGGGGGAGGGCGATGCTGTGCGATCGGGCCTCTGGGACTGGAGGCCTCCCCTTTGAGTCGGGATCCACTGGATCAGGTGTTTGAGGGGAAATGTCCATCCTGGTGGCTGTTATGGCGTTCTGGTAGTGGCTCCTGGTGATCTGTGTGGGCGTGGGAAGAAAGCGTTACCATGAGTGTTGTGCGTGTGTGTGTGTGTGTGTGCGTGTGCATGTGCGTGCGTGTGTAAAGAGCTGCCTTCATGCCTAAAACACACATAGATGGGGAGACAGATGGAATGCAGAGAAGGTGAAGGAGAGGTGAAGTAAAACACTGCATTCGACAATTAACTCCAAAATAGTTATGGTTGAAATTGAGCTCAATTATCCCAGTGATTACAGGAAGTGTGTAAGTGCACGGCGAGGAGAGCGGCAGGCAGGAAGCCTGCGTTCCGTCAGAATCAGGGATTAGGAAATAGCAAACATTGCCTCAGAGAAAATTTAATTAAAATTATTATTTTAAATGGAGGAATCTTTTTTTTTTTTTTTCAGTGGGTAGGAAATGATGTTTAGTTTATAATAATGCCCCCCCCCCCCCATATATATCTGTGCTGTGTGTAGGTATTTCACTTTGTAACCTTGATGATCTGCAGATCTGTGAGCTGCCGGACTGAGTAGTCGGGTAAGTAGAGCGCTCCTCCTCCAGCGGCGAGCTGGCCCACGCTGCCTCCACTCAGGAGTAAATCTGATTGGTTCAGACCGCTGCCCCGGGAACTGTACCTCTGACCTGGACCGCATACGAGAAAAAAGAAACATGCTTTTAGTTGTTTATATATCGTACATGTAAACATAGATATGTTATCATATGGGGTCAAATATCAGAAAATATGAAAAGACCATGTAACCAAATGTTTGTCTCCTATGAAAACCTCCAAACTTAATTTAGCTATTGAGCACATCCGAACTGAATGTCTACATTAAAAGTAAATCAATCCCACAACTCCCTTCTAATAACACATTAAGCGCTTCATTAATGCTAAGGGATTTGTATTTTATTATATTGCAGCTTGACTTAGAGGCACCTGTCAAAATGTTATTGCTTCTGCACTTGATTAGGAAACGTAAAAAAAAAAAAAAAAAAGTCTAAACCCAGTAGTGTCTCAAGAAATGTTTTCTGATTGCATTCAGCACCTAAGCTAATAAATAAATCATATATGAAAGACGCACAAACAACAACCACAAGAAAAATAAGAGAGAGAAAGAGTGTGTGTGTGTGTGTGTGTGAGGGAGAGAGAGATAGAGAGAGGGGGTTTCTGCTTGCTCTGCAGTCTTAGCCGGATTTCATCTAATCCTGCCAAGGTCGAGTCCTTCCACTGGGAAATTCTCTGAAATCACTTCTTTTTTAATTACTGTCTTCCCACGGCTGCTGCTGCTGCAGGCTGACACTTTAAAGACACCTGTTTCAGCAGGTTCACAACAAGCACTGCGGTAAATTGAGGATATTCAACACTGAACTCCTCATTATCACCCTAAAAAAATCAAACAGCATGGCTTCATGTGTGCGTCTACTTACTAATGGGCAGGGGTGGGATGAGGGCTGGCGTGCCATAATAGGAAAATGCACCGTTTTCAAAGCGGAGAGCCTCTCGTCCTATCTCCACCTCCACCCGCCCCTGCAATGTCAGCCATTTACATGCATTAGAAATATGCAGATAAATCGAGCGTTATTTCTCGGCTTCAATGATCTTCATTCTAATTATTCACTTGTGTATATCTGAGCAGGGTTTGTGTTTTACCTGCAGGATGAGGACAAAGTAGTCAACGGGCTTGTTCCTCTGGAAGAGGTAGTGTTGAGGAGATAGCTTCCTCCTTGGATTGAACTTGAGTTCCTGCACGACGCTGGGATGCTTGATGACACGCAGTAAGATCTTCTCCGACAGGTGACAAGGTCTGAAGGGCTCCACCTCTGTGGGATAGATGAATATAGACACCCAGACAACACAGCGAGGTGAGTCAGTGAAAGGACACCATCGTCCCTGCGTTTTAAACTAGGTTTATGTGAAGGTTCACTGCGTCCACCCACAGACGACCTACGCACAGTACTACACAGTACTACACACTACTACGGCGATACCTGTGGCCAAGAAGCGGTGCGTTGCGAGCAGCAGCTGAGGCGAGATCTTCACCTTCAGCTCGTTTTCTGCCAGTTTGAAGATGGAGAAATCCTGCAGCTTCCTCTCATGGTTGGATACTCGCCTCTTATTTCGATTATCCGCTACGAATACACGCAGATTAAAAAATGTCTTGGACAGGGCAGATTTCACATTAGAATATTCTTTGATAAGGTGTTACCTTTTGACAGACTCATTGTTTCACATGTGAAAATGTTTTAGACTTCATGCACTACATTCATTAATTGATGTGCTGTAGCTTAATGAGATGCATGCAATTATTACAGAATCACAGATATCATTTCCTGTAGCACATTTATCTGCAGCTGCAGGTGTCAAGAGATAATCCAGTGCTGTGTGAAAAAGACACTGATTAATACATGGATTTATGTGCTGCAAATGCACCTCTATGTTGGTGTGGATGTGCATACACAGACAATAAGGCACTCTAATACACCCACACGTACGCATCCTCGACACAGATTATATCACACGTGTAATTGAAATTGTACCAAACTTTTATGTTCAGTTCTGTGATTAAAAGAAAAAAATATTTTTGCCCTAACATTGGCATGCAAATAAGTAGAATTTGGTTAGCAAAAAGATTAGCATTGACATGAAATGCCTTTCCTGCCAAGTCACGATGAGCAGATTATGTTGATTATAAGAGGGCCATTTATTTCACATTATGTAATGACACAGCAGCAGGGAGCTGTGAGCAGCTGGAGAAAGGTCGGATCAATAGTTTAATGGGAAATAAGGGTAGAAGAGAGGGAAATACCATGTGCAATTAAATGTGACTTATTACACCCTTAAATATATGTTGGATCGAGTACTGTCCAGCGATGCTGGGGACCACGGAGCTGCACAAACTCCATCAGAGACGACAGCTGCATGCATTCATAGAGTCAGTCATACAGACAGTCATTATTAGTGTGATTCTATAGCGTACGTACTATACAGGTCTGTCTCATCCACAATCTCAGACTTGATGATCTCCTCTATGACATCCTCCAAGGTGACGATGCCCATCACTTCATAGAATGGGTCTCCCTCCCCCTCGCTGTTCACCCTCTGCACCACAGCCAGGTGAGACTTGCCTGCATTCACCAGAAAAGAGCAAGGGTAGCGGGCTGATGTTATAAAGTGTTCACGCAAAGGGCGGAGAGAGAACAGCACGGGCTAAAAATACCATGAGTCAACAGCCTCCAACTGGATCTGTGCAGTCAAGAAGAAAATCAGCATTCAAGCGCCAACTGTGGATGTTGGGGGGGGGGGGTCTGGAGTCGCTTTGACAGGTTAGAAGACTTGACCCTTAGTACACACTGAGATTAGTCTCAGGATGTCTACATCTGCCAACGAAACCGCACATGCTGCTGTGAACACACACACACACACACACACCTACACACACACACACACACACACACACACTTTTCACACGAGCAGACCCAGAAGCCCCCACTGACAACGTTTGGTTAGACGTAAACGCCTGCCAGACACAATGACACAGGTCACTACAGCACCATGTCAAAAATAGGTTATCTAATTTGTGATGTCACCAGAACAAAGATTTGAGAACCGGAACGTATAAATAGTCTCCAGCCTCATTAAAAAAAAAAATCAGATGGGCCGATTTAGTATGTGTGTGTGTGTGTGTGTGTGTGTGTGTGGGGGGGGGGGGGGGGGGGGGGGGGGGTCAAAGAGATAAAATGTTTTAATCCACTGCAACAAGAAAGAAATCCTGATTGACTGACGGGCCGCCACCGCCGCCTTCGCAGGTCGCACTCAGCGCTCAGGTCGGCTTGTCTGAAGAACTCAGGTGAGTCGGAGGTGGATTCGGCCATCGGCCGCCGATGCTTTTTGGGCACCGCATTACATCATTCGTATGTTATATAATTCTCTGGCAGCATGCGACACAGACTTAGTGGACTCACACACATGGACGTGCACGCCTGAAGCGAGACCAGGCCTATCATAGAAGTCCCTTTAGCAAATCGTTCCGCTCCACTCGTTTCAAGGCTCCTCCAGTCCAGTATGTGCTGTTGTGGGTCATGAATAATATCTCTGCATATGATTGTGCATTATGTGTGCGTGTGCTTTTTCTGCAAACGTTACAGTTAGTACTATAGAAGGCAGACTTTTAACAGATTAGATTATAGAAACTGTGATGGTTATTTTGTGCATTGTTTCGTGTGTTTAAAGTAACAAAAAAAAATCGAATTCTATTCGTAATGATTTTGTTTTTGTACTTGTACATTACTTTATGATTTTTTTTTCTTCTTCTACTGCCCACATGTATAGGACGAACAATTTCTTCAACATCTTTCATGTAAAAACAACCCAATAGCATCCTAATAAATTAAAATTTTACATCATGGTTTATTTAGCTCTTTAGATCTTTCTGTCATCAAAGCGTAACTTCATGAAATGTCAAAGATGTTTCTTTTTGGCTCATTTTTCCAATATCTGCAGTCTCAATTTCACTTCTGACATTACTGGTGACACCTCACCCCAGCCCCTCATCCATCTCAGCGAGAGACGCTGACAGCTTCCAGACAGGCTTCCTGAACAGCAGGAGCTCTTAATCCATGAGAGCAAAGTCGGAAGGAGGCGAAAGAGCAGGGAAAGGTTGCAGCTGAATTTTTCATGGCTGCTCTGCAGGCTTTGCGTGGCGATGACCTTACAGAGAGCAAGAGCTTAAAAGGCACCACGGGCTGACAATTAAGTGAACGGAAACTATCCAAAAGCGAACTTCACCTGAACCTCCACCTGGATAAATATCACATATTATGGGAACAGGCACAGATCTGGACCTTCTGCTCCTCCAGTGAAGCCAGATGTCTCCACTTCTGCAAATTCTGTTTGTTAACAGGACATTGAATTGCAGATATTAATTGATATATACAAGTAGAACAAGCAAGGAGGTGGAAAAAGTTCCATTTTGAAAGTGAGTTTTAGTACATAGATTATTAAAAATAACCCCATTTGGGTCCATGCATGGCCTTTAACCTCTGGCTGCACCACTAACTGTGACACTATATCAGTTTCCACATGTGTCTGGCGGGTCTGGGGATCCTGGGGCTTTACTGGTGCACCCACTGTGAGGCAAAAGCTTGATGCATACACTGAAACACATTTAGCTGCTGTAGGAGGCAACCCTCCAGACTGCCCGGACACACATATGGCGCCACAAACATTCCACGCTCGTTTTTCATTTGGTAGCTGTATACTTAAGTTACATGTTACCTCTCTTAAATTCCTCCAGCATCACATCCAGCTTGGTGTCGTTGAACACGCAGTGCATTGGACGCTTGTAAAACTGAGTGATTGTTTTCAGAGGGGTGCAATCGTCTGGATCCACGAAAGCCAAGTCTTTGACAAACAGGATGTCCACGATGCTGGCTCGCTCATTCTCGTAGACCGGGATCCGGGTGAACCCGCTCTGCATCACGTCTGACATGGTACAAAAGTCCAGCGTGGCGTCTGAGGACAGCATGTAGCAGTCTGACAGCGGGGTCAGCACGTCCTCCACGGTCTTGGTCCTCAACTCCAGGGCTCCTTGGATGATATTGAGCTCCTCTTTGACCAAGTCGTGGTAGGGGTCCGTGACGCGCAGCATGGCCACGAGCTTCTCTCTGGTGTAGAAGTTGCTGATCTCTTGGCGAAGCAGGATGTCCAGGATCTTGGAGACCGGGTAGGCGATGGGAAAAAACACTAGCATCAGCAGACGGGTCGCACAGAGGGTCTTGGAGGCGATTGCGAGGCTGTGCCGGGACGCTACAGAGTGAGGTAAAATTTCGCCAATAAAGAATATCCCCATGGCACACGAGGCGGTGGACAGGGCAGTCATTCCTAAAATCTGACACATCCACACAACGAAACATGTATTTGTGAGCACGTTGCCCAGCACCACAGTACATAGTATGTAGTTTCCATGTTTACGCACTGACTCGATTTTTCGCGCGTATTTCTGCTCCTTTTCCGTGCCGCTGTTTTGCAGGACGCGCAGCTCCACGGGGTCCAGCGCCAGCATGCTGATGTTCAAGCCGCTGCAGAGCGCAGACAGCCCCAGCAAGAGCACCGACACGCCCGCCTGGAGCCAAACGTCCGCCCCTGGAGGTCTCTCCACCACCGCCAGCCAGAAGTCTCTGGTGCTGAAATGCTCCCACTTCACGCCATCGAAGACGCACATGGAGTAATATTTCATCGCCTCGCCTCTGCGGAGATCTTTGGCGAATAGTTCCATCAAAACTGAATTCTGACTGGAGGTGGATCTGTAAGAACCCAGCAGCTCCACGTCGGAACTGCGGGCACTCTCCTCTTCGCACGAATTGCCGCCGGACTGAAGCCGCTTTTCCCCGTCCCGGCTCTCCCCGCCTGGTTCCTCCAGAAACGCGATCCACGGAGCGGCAGGCGCGCCGCCGGGTCTGCCGCTGACGTTCACGCTGTCCATCGATCGCGATGCGGGGTAATAAACCCTCAGGACGAAGCGAGTCCCCTCGGTCGCTCTCAGAATCCCGTCCTGCACGGACAGGTCGCCGCTCTGGGTGTCCTCTGGTCGGACGCCGAGCAGCGCTGCCGTCGTCGGGGTCGGCAGAGAGGAGAGGGCGGCGGCGAGGAGGAGGAGGAGAGGGAACCGGCGCGGATGCAGGATGCAGCGGGGAGCATCCGCAGCATCCGCAGCCATCGTGCTGAATGAACCGCCGAAAGACGTGGGAGAATTTGGGTCACGTGATGCGACGAGATTGATGGACCATATCCATGAGGAAGAAGATGGGGAGAGAGAGAGAGAGAGAGAGAGAGCAGAAACCTTAAGTACTCATGACAACAATGACGTAGGCCTGTCTTATTTGCTTTCTGCAACATTCTAAAAATAGAATGCGGGGGAATGCCCAATCATGAATGATTAATGTGACACGGGGCGCAAAATACACACAGACCCCACCGACATCTATAGAAAATCATTAATAGACTAAATATTAGACAGGAAGCGCAACGGAGATTATTTAGAGTCTGACCACACGCATCGTGTTGTAGATCATTTATTGTCAAGGTTCAAGGAAACGAACAATATTTGGGTGGAAAAACATTTCAATATTTGACCTCTCTGCGTTTTCTGCTGTATCGGTTCTCCACTAGATGGCAGTACTGTCACTGGTTTCAGTGTCGCTGAGTGGACTGAAGTCTCAGTGACTCAGACTTCATCCACGACGCGTGTTCATGCGTGCATTTATTTCTTGGTCACCGCCGGGGATCAACAGGCTTTACTGGTTGCTGTAATCTCTTTACCTGTTTAAGAAGAAAAATATTCCTGCAGCTTTATAAATATATACAACTTGTAATCTTTTATATCTCGGAATCTAGTCTAAAGTCTAAATTGGACAACCATATAGAAATGTTAATTTATAAAAACAATAATGCACTGTTGATAAGATGACATTCCAATTCTGTAAATCACTATTACGACCATGCGTGCAGTCCGGTGAGGACTCTTATCATTATGGCTGTTTGGGTTAATATTACCGCACAATTCGCTGCTTTTGACTTGTGCTTTTTAGACATGGATTGACTGGATGACCAGTTACAAGGTAGGAAACAAAGACTGAACACAATAACAGAGCGATCTGATTTCAGAGAACAGGCAAGGATTTAGCTGTTCATTTGTGTTTATGAATGTATCCGATTTTAACACGTGTAGACGGTCAAACGTTGTAAATCCTCTTGTGTGTTTGTAGTATTGGATTTTTTTATTTTAAATATTAGTTGCTATATATTCCTTTAACACTAAAATGTTCTGCTATAATTCACTCGCAGCTCACATGAAGCATTTATGCAGCATCTTCTTTAACTGCTGAACAGCATTCGTGCAGCCGAATGGACGTCCAACAAATATCTGAATACATTTACAAAATGAACTTAGAAATAAACACAGTGCTTTCTTTTTATTTGGTAAACTCATGGCAATAATATTTTCCTGAAAAAACTGTTAAATAATCCAGACAAAAAAGTAGAACAAAAACGGGATCAACAGTGAAGATGTGTCCTTTAATGCTGAAAGCTTATCCCGTTTATCCTGAACGCAATCGTGTTCCGTTTATCGGTGTTGATAACTGAATAATTTTTCAACTAAACGTGTTTCATACAGATTTTCGTTCGTATAATTGTTTTCGTTTGAATTAAATATTTTCGGTTTAAATCTAAAAAGAAAGTTATGGGGTTTAAAACCAGAGATATTATATTTCATGCAATTCAATATAAATATTCTGATTGTTAACCAAATGTGAGGATCTGTTCTAATGTTGATTTTTTAATTCAGATTAGAGCTTCAAATAACATGAAAACGTTTTTTTAATTCAATATTTCCTCCACTAAAACTCTAAATGTTGGAATACAAGGAATGTTGTATAATATAGAAATCATCCCAACAAACAGGAATGTCCGAATATTATTCAATTATATTGATGTTTCCGAATATAGGATAAAGTTTCGTTTCATTTCTCTTACAAAAACATCCCCAATACTATAAATAGCACAGCAGATGTCTCAAAGCACGGTTTGATATTTAAAGGCTAATTAAAGAAGAAGAAAAGCTCCTCGACTATAAGTAAATACACGTTAAGCAGACTTTTCCATTGGACATAAATACTGTGGCTCTATTGAAGCCACATGTTAACTAGGAGTTCCGTCTCAGCCACGATGACAACATGAAGCATTAGAATCTGGGTTGGACCTCTGAAATAAGATCTGCGGTTGGCAACGTCGGTTTCATCTCTGCATGTGACCCCAAAAAAACGCATCAGGCGCTCATGCGTAAACACAAACTGACTTTTCAGGGTCAGTTCAAGAATTAATTAGGATCGTCTTTGCAGATGCGTCGTTCTGAACTTGCAGCATGTGGGTTCTTTTAATGCCTTTAATGGGAACTTTCGTGCGTAAAACCTCAAACGTTAACACCTCGGGTAATTTTGCGGTTTCACGTGCTCGTGCGTATTAGGTCGGAAGGAAAAGATTAAACTTACTTTGGAACATTTTATTCTCGTGTCGTTCTTTGCTCATCTGTGAGACAGCAGTGACCTTAAACAGTAACTTCTCGCTACACTGGCCGCCTGATGAAACTGCGTTCTAGAGAAACCCTGCACACTTTGCTCAGCATTCCACCAAGAACATCTGGAGAGAAAAGTCACAAAGAGTTTAGGTGAGTCCCATGCTTATAGGAACTTAAATCCCAAATTGCCTTTGCATGTTTTTGAAAAAGGGGCCCAGACTGTTGTCCTATCTAAATGTGTAATAGATCAGTGGTTTGGCAAAACAAAGTGAAGCCTCTACAAACGGGAAATAACCTGTTGACAAGCTCGTACTTTCTTGTTTAGCTGAAGGCCATCGTTTGTTCTCTTGAACTGCATGTGCAGGTTCTTGATTCTTCCACTGTCGGGCAGAAAATAATTTCCTGTTGAAACGTTAAATTCACCAATTGGTCGAGCGAGGAGGATTAAAGCTGAGCGCATTTGGGTTTGTGCCATCAGAATGACTGTGCCGGTAAATTTGAAAGGCTTGCGTGTAACCTCATCTCCATTATACTGCATGGTCACACTTTTGCTTGTAGCATTTAAATGCATCACACACATGTGTGTTAACACGATTATGTCAAAACTACTGAACACATTTCTTTGACACTGCGGGTGGGAGGAATGGAATAGACTCCTTATATTTTGTTGCGGGTCTGGATAAAGGATGCAGATTTAATTCCACTTTAGTTCATCACTGAGGGATGGGGGGGGTTATTCTACAGGGCTTACAGTTTAAATCTGCGGGATTGACTGAAGTGAAGAGTATACTGCAGAAAACTTCGCTGAGCGCAAATGAGAGTGTTGCATGCATTGTTTTTACATTAAAACAAATTATTGGAAGGAATAATTCCAGATATGAAATTCTCATTCTCACAAAATTTGAGGCAGCATCGGAACTTGCTCATTTTGTTAGACTTTTCATCATCATTGTTAATCCGACAGACAATTATGCTGCATGTAACGTTCGTCTTCGTCTCTTAATTATGAACCACTTTTGGCCAAATGAGTCCACATAACAACTGTGATTCCGAGTTTGCACTCCTACCTCGGAGAACCTTGGAGGGGCGTTGCTGCCTCATCTCCTCCTCCTCCTCCAGATATTATCTCACAACCGGGAAGGTTGGTTCGGGCGTGCATGCGCTCTTGTGACCAGCTCCGAAAATGCACAGAAGGGCGGGGGGCAGAGGAGGGGGCGAGAAAAGTGGACAAGAAGACAGATCCCGATCGATGAGGCTGAAGTAAAGAACGACCATCGAACTTCGAACAGTTTATTGATTGTTTTTTCCCTTTTCTCAGTCTTCAGCTTCATTACGCGCGCGGTGACCATTCTGTTCTTCAAAAGCAAAGAAGATGCCCCAATCCTCACCTTGCGTTTACCCACGGTCCTTTCTGCGCCTGACATATTTGGCTTCTCTGGTGGTGCAGTCGGTGCTCTCTACCTCCTCCTCGCCTTCTTCCTCCACTGCACACCAAAAATATGCAACCGGTGGGACGCGTCCGGGCTTCATGGAGAGGACGCTCATTCTCTTGGATGTCAACGCACGCAGTGCAACAAGAGTCCTCAACGACAACTTCCTTTCACTGCAGCTGGATCCGTCGATAATCAAAGACGGTTGGCTCGACTTTCTGAGGTACTTGCCCGTTATTGCTCCAGCATGTTTAATGTTCTTCTGTCTTTACGCACGCAGCCATGTTGTCTGAATAGTGTAGCAGCGCGTTACGTGTCCACTCAGGGCACAGAGTGACAACACCCCGCAACACACACAATGCTGCACACAAAAAAGGACAAGTTTTAATCAAGAATAATCAGATTATTCAGTAACATTTGACATTCATTGAGACTGGACCGTTGGTTCAAACCATTGTGGGCATGGCGTTATATATACATCCATATATTTGTAGATTGTACATTTATATATTTATAAATTTACAAAACGTACATTTCAATGGTTATTAAATCTAGTTTTCAAAATGTTCCCCTAAAAATGAATTTCATTTGGATTTAATGCCACTCATTACTTAACAGAATTCATTTATTTTCTAAAACCTTTCGACACACTGTGATAATACGCTGCGTCACAGGCGCTTGATTTTACCGTCAGTAATGCTTATTGAATTACGGAATTCCAAAACTTTTTTATTCACTATCTATAGGCAGACAAACACAATCATGATTTAAAAGAATAACCTTTGATTAAGGTGATGCATATTGTGCAGCTGAACACACTACATCATCACATACAAGTTTCATAATGGAAAATATTTCCAACAACCATTTTATGACCATTTATGATTTTCTTTAAGTGCGTCTTTCCCCAGTTATACTCTCATAATAATAAAACTGTACAACCCGTTTTTATTATTTTACCTTAAATGCGGGAGAGCCGGTTATTCAATTACCGTTCCCCATCACATTTTTTCTCTTTCACACAATCAGTGTTTGTTCTCGGTTGGCCGTTCATGCGCGATGTTTTCCCCAATTGCATGAAATATTGCAAGTATTTATCTCTCATCAAGTACAACTCCATTAACGCCTGAGCAATCTATAAACTGCGTTACTTTATAAAGTAACGTAAGCAGAAGCCTACTGTTGGCTACCGACCGCCACTTTGTTGCGACATTTTAAATTAAGTGCCACGTATAGGCTGAAATAAACAAGCGGATTAAAGTAAATTAACTTTTATCATTTATTAACATTCGTTTGCATGAACATCAATTTTACTTGGACTTGAAATTAAATATTTTAAATGCCTTAGAAAGCTTTATTCATAGTTTTTATGCATCATAGTTTAACTATACTACTCTAATCTAAACTATAGAGTAAGAAACTCTTTTAATAAGACATTATGGTTTATAATAATGATCATTCATAAAATAATTTATCATGCACTACAGTTAAGGACACTTTAAGGGGGTCAGACACCTGAAAATGTTTTTTTTTTTTTTTAATAAGACCACTGCAGATGATACTGTTATGGTTTAACACCAGAAAGCGCTGTCCGGTATAGTTTGATTTAAAGTCAGAATATTTCCAAAGTTCAGTTATTATAAAGTGTTCCCCTCCTGCATGCTGGGATCGGCAGCAACTCCCGTGACCCGCAATGCGGAAAAACTACTGTAGACAAGACGATCGACCAGGAAATGGATGTTTGGTTTTGTGTAAGAGTCTCAATTATCAGTTAAAATTAGACTTTTCAGAGGTGAAACTGACATCTTGGCCCCAGGTGCCATAAATCATGAGCTATTTTGCTCATGTGCGCCCCCCCCCCCCATACATTTTTACAGACATTATAGGCATTTTAGTCTCTGTGAAAATACATGATGCAGTGAGTTCGGGGAAGATTTTTTCTGTTAAAAGCGAATATTAATATCTTTAATAAACATTGTAAATTGATTGAAAACGTGGAGGAAAGATTGATCATGCAGAGAGGGAAGAATAAAAGGGGTAAAAAAAAAAAAAAAAAGAGTCTATGTTAAAGGGGAACAGGACAGAGGCCAAAACAGAATTTTTTGGCAAATCCATGGAGTGTGCCAAAGTAGTATAAATGTGAAAAGCAAATTGTTCAAATAAGCTGAGAGGTGCTTCACAGAAGCAGCTAGTGACTGTTCCACTGAATTCTACCAGCTGCCCCATCTTATAGTGAAGGTCAAAAGTTTCTGAAGTGTTTTATAGCATCATATTCTCTTTATATAAATATATCAGAGATCCACTACAAGTTGTAAAAGTAAGTAAGATAAAGCAAGGTGCATGTTTTTTTTTTTTTGGTATTCCACCAAATAGTGACTTCACTAAATAATGACAAATAGCCTTCAAATTTAAATTAGTGTTAACAATTCACATATGACCCTTTATAAGCCTCTGTTTTACCTGCTGCTGCTTTCACAGTGTGAATTTATGTATTTGTTATTTTATTCTTTATCAAACTAACAAGTTTGAACCGAGGCCTAAACCTGAATCAGTGCGTTTTTCCAGTGCAGAGTTGTGAACCTTATTATTTCCGGTGTGCCCTCAGCTCCAGGCGGCTCGTGACCCTGGCGCGCGGCCTGTCGCCTGCCTTTCTGCGTTTTGGCGGGAAGCGGACCGACTTCCTGCAGTTCAACAACCAGAAGAACCTGGCTAAGTTCAGAGGCCCCGGGCCAGACTACTATCTGAAAAACTACGAAGACGGTGATTTGACCTGACTATTTCTACCTCTGCTTGCATAAATGCGACTTTTTTTTGTCTGTCTTTCCTATTTGTGAGAAGAACAAAGTGTTTTTGTTGTTTACATTTTTTATTTATTTATGTTTTTTTACCCACATAAGCTACGTTGTTTATTTTTTTTTTCTACACGGCTAGGCTGCAGCAAGTTGGCAGTTTCTGAGCTAAATCTGTCTTCGGTCTTATACTGTAAAAGTTTGATGTGAATTTAAAGTGAAATCTTAACAGGATTCTGCTGGCTATGCTGTACAGTGACAATGTCATTTGCTAGCAGGGAGAAGCGGGGAAAAATACTACAGCGCTTGAAAGGAATGTGAATATTTACTGGAAAGTACGGTTCATTGAACTATAAACTGCAAAGCATCCTGGGAAGGTGAAAATGGTTGGAATGAGGCGCTCACAACAACCTGCTGAGCCTGCATTGATAAGGAACCCACAATGACTCTGTTTTTGCTGCCCCTCAGCCTCAAAGCATTTTCTTTAACTATTATTTACTTTAACTATGTTTGCCGTTTTATTTGTTTGGATATATGTTGTGTTAGTTTTCAATAACATACATGAACAAAATATATCTGTTGCAATTAGTATTCACTTGTTTTTTTTTATACATGCATTTGTGCTTTACTTTCAAATCACATTTTAAAACAAAGCAAACTAACAGGTTCTAATAAATAATAATAGTAATCCAAGTTTGATTTTAAGTCCACAAGAGGCAGCATTCATTTCATCCGTCTTTGCCGGTTTGCAGATATCGTACGCAGTGACATTGCGCTGGACAAACAGAAGGGATGCAAACTGGCCAGCCATCCTGACATCATGCTCGAGCTGCAGCGGGAGAAGGCGGCCGCTACGCAGCTCGTCCTGCTGAAAGAGCAGCTGTCCAACATCTACAGCAACATTACAATAACAGGTAGGAGATCACACGCACAAAAACAGCTCTCCTTTGGCGAGTGTTTATAGCGTAAGAAACATATTGTTCCTACTCACGTAGCGTAGTCTGAACCCGTAGGACCTGTCTCACACACACATGTATATGTGCGAGCTCACCTATACGCATAAACAAGGTTCAAAGCATTTGTTTTCTGTGAATGACTTGAAATGAGGAACTTCATGAGAAGAGAGTAAATTAGGGATTTGTCTCTCCTGCTACAGTTTTGGGAGTTGTCTGTAAATCACGGAATCCTCGTCAGGGAGGATCAGGTCGCCTTCCTTGTGTGGTTTTAAACAGCTGTGAAGTCCAAATTAAAATTAATGTGGCTTTTTAAGGTAATATATAAAATACTTTGATGCAAGAAGACTAAACTTAGAATCTAAAAGAATAAAAGAAGTTATATAACAGTACAGAAGATGAAATATAACTCATCAGCATTAAAACAAAAATGACAACAAAAATGCTATTCCACATGTTTACTGCTCTGTTGAACGTTTCTACAGAGACACACATACTTCCTATTCTGTTCCGCTTCTACAAGATGGTGGGTGGGCAGCATTTTGGGTGGGCAGGGTGTTTATTTTAAAATAGAGAACCACCCAGAAAGTGAGTCTTTCCAAACAATAAGCCCTTAGGAAAAAAAAAATCATTGTGGACTTGGTAACTGGCCTTAAAACAAATCAAAAATAATATGAAACATTTGTGCCATGCGGGAGTAAAAGTACCGTAGTTTAAAGTTCAGATACACTGATGTACACAACGGCTGTAGATCCACTGAGCGATCAAATATCTGACCATCCATACATCCATTTTCTTTAAGTACTTTATCCGTAACTGGGTCGCGGGTCGTGCTGGAGTCTGTCCCAGCAGGGGCGAGAGGCGGGGCGAGACCCTGCACAACCCGTCAGTTCACTGCAGGGCTATCTGAACATATGTTTGTAAAAAATATTTAGTTATTCACAAATGTGTTTGTGAATGCATTTTATTTTCCATGTTTTTGGAAGGTCTCCGTCCCTGGGACAGAACGGCCGTCTGTGTTTTGGCATACGGGTAATAGAGGCTGATAAAAATAACGCTTATCAACTATGCATTTTCAAAAATAATTTTGACCTGTGTGTGTTTGTGATGGATCTGTTCACACGTTTAGATCATAATTTATAAAGTATAATTGTAGAACCCAATCATTAATTGTACATCTGTGAATACATTTTGAGTTTTTTCCCCAGATGTTTTTACATACATTTATTTTTCGTGAACCATTTCCTGTGGAGATTAGATTTATACACGTAGAAGCATAGCTGGATAGAGAAATAGTGTTTTGCTTTATGAGATAATGGTCACATAAGTACAGAAAATTATAATATGTGGCCATTCAATTGTAGCTTCTGCATCACACCTGTAGGTTTTATAGTTTGGGGGGAATGATGAAATATAGTTTAAAAATGATGCAGTAAAACTCAGATTTGTTTTACAATTTTAAAGAATGATTCAGAGCATATGCCTTTTTTTTTTAATTATTAATCTGAGCCGTTATGTGATGGTTCTCATTAAGGAGTAGAAATAGAGTTGAGAGACGGAGAGAGGTGTCGATTTTGTGCCGTTGCCATCGTTGTTATACTTTTAATTGCTGTGGAAGGAGAATGAAACCTAGTAGAACATATTTTGTTGACCTTAAAATAATTTACTAATAATAATTTAATGATGTCTTCTACTGTTGTTGCCTGTGGATGCAAGTTAACATGCAAGGAATTAAGCTCTTAAGCTCTCATGACGATTATAGAATTCCAGAAAGTGTGAACATGTTGACATTATGCTCTCATCATTACACTCTGCTGAACTTCAAGCATGCTGTGTAAACTCGATTCTGCAAAGATCTCTCATGACTTTAGTGGAGAGTCGCAGCAGTCCGGGATGGATGTGTTTAAACATGGTAACAATCAGCCCGGGTTCAAGGTTCACTGTGCATGTGTGTGTTTGAATGCAGATGGTGTTTAAAGGGCCTTTTACAATCTTGCTCCATCCTTTTCCACTCACTGGTGTCTGACCTTTGACCTTTGCTTGTTAGCGCTATCAATAACGGGACCACTTGCATGCACGTGCACGACACCCAGCGAGGGAATAAAGTCAAGAAAATAACCCAAAAGCTCAGACAAGGTCACAGTCAGGATGATCTCACGTCTCGCTGCAGCAGTCTAGCCTTCCATCTTCAGGTCTCTCTTCTATTCCTCTGTCTCCATCACCCCATCTCCAGGACTTCACACCGCTTCCTCACCTTCTCTCTCATGTTTACTGTAAGTTTATCTGCGTATATTGTAACTCTGTGTGAAAGTCCTATGTTTATTTTACACCGCACAGAACGAGGCAGTCGATCTGTTCAACCTGTGACCTCAAAGATCCGTGTTTAAGGCTCAAAGGATAAACACAACTCAGTTTTCAAATTCCTATCCTGTGTCTAAAGCCAACCATTCAATACTTGCAAGCAGTGACAGGAAGAAAATATCCAGATGATGGATGGGAAAGAAAGTGTTGCATGTTTTCAGTTATAAGGAATGCAGCTGCGTGTGACACAGCAAATACTAAACTTGTTTGCTATTGATGTTTGTGCTTCCTTTGATTTTCAACAGATGGGAAACATTACAGAGAGCTAATGAGGATACACGATTCAATAAATGGGAGCAAAAGACATTGGTCTGTTCGGTGATAGTTGCGTTTTCAAAATTAGTGTACTAAACAGAAAAGCTCCATCATTGTGTCCTCATTGATACCTGCTAAAGGATAAATCACATACATCAAATTTTGTATTTAGTTGAGTCAGTATATCCCCTCTGATAACAGGTTTATAAAAAAAAACTTTTTATTTTTATATTTTGGTAAATATAGACTTTAATATAGCAAGAGCCCAATATGAAAGGCATTTAAAGATAGCAGCAAGTGAAGTAATGATAATCTGATAATAATAAGGTATTAAGGGTAGTTTTGGCAAGTGTATACACTACTATCTGAGTAATACCTTTAATGGAATTGGAAGTGGAATTTCCTTTTAAGTCAAAACTGGCTATCATGAAATCATGAATCTGATATTCATCATGTCTTATGTCCCAAACAGTCCCTTTGTTTTCAGATAATACTCACATTCACTTCCTTTCAGTAGTCACACAGGGGGAGTCCTGCATTAGACTGGTTCATTCTGCACTGAATCTACAAAGTCAGTTGTGCCACAGTATCAAGTGTGTTTAGTTGAAGCTAATAAGAAAATAAATGGAAACAGTCGACCTGATTAATGTTTATTACTCGGAATCTGCCGCTAGTGTTTCCAGGCAATCTTTTCATCTTTTGACATTTGGCTTAATCTAATTTCACCATGAAATTTAATAGAAACAAGCTAACTAGGATTTTTCTTTTTTTACCCATATTTGTGGTTATTACACAACAACTATCACAATTACCGCATGTCCTGGTAGTTGCGATGCTTCTTTATCTTTGATTTAATCTATTATTACCTCAAAATTAAAGGGGAAAAAAAGGTAGAAACATGCAGTTTAGCATTTCACACCACTGATTCATAGTTAGTACTCAGACACTATTACACATGAACAAATAACAGTACTAAACATATCATTTGTACAGTTTTAACTTGCAAAAATGAATCTAAAATAAAAGGTTTTCATATGACTTTGTCCACTACAACACCCTCCACGATCCAAACAGGGAGCAAGAGCTAGGACCACAGAGAGACCTCCTGGACGGACCATCACCTCTAGTGGAGTTCAACACCTCAGAACCCACCTGGAAGGAAGTCCAGGAGGTGGTAACAGCAGCCAGAGCGAGCTCTGCTCCAGGTCCAAGTACCTTACAATAAGTACAAGCTCTGCTCCAACCTCCTCAGAATCCTCTGGGAAGCTGCTGCGAGTAATTTGGAACAGAGCGACCACTTCGGATCAGGGGAGACAAGTGGAGGGAGTCTGGATTCCTAAAGAGGAGAATTCCACCAAGCTGGAGCAGTTCCGATCCATCTCACTTCTTAGTGTGGAGGGAAATATCTTCTTTAGCGTCCTCGCTAGAAGGATGACGGACTTCCTCCTCGTGGAAAGCGTGGAATTCCAGGAGTGCCCGGGTCTGGATCCTAGGCTATAGGTTCACGGAGACAAAAACACACATGGGATTGACTTTACCAGGTTCAGGATCTGGGCATGTTATAAATGTTATAAACCATGCTTTTCGTTCACGAATACTATCGAGGGGAATTGGTGTCATGGTTCTATCAGACATTATTATTAGCATCAGCATTGGCATTAGCATAATTATTAGCATTGTTTGGGATATGTGTATATTTAGTTCCCTTGAAATAAATGTAATAATTTCAATGTAGCTGCGTCAAAAGTTGGGTTCATGGTCAGGCATGAGACCTGACATGATGGGCTCTAGTCTGTCTCTCTTTCTTAGTCTGATCTCACGTGTGGAGTATCAAGTAACAGAAATATTTACAGTGCCTAATCAGATGATAGACTTAAATAAACATTGCAGAGCGTACACCAGACACTAATACCCGTGCTGTTCTCTTTGAACCGACGCAGAGCTGTGGCCACAGCTCATGGAGCGGTGCAAGGCTCCATTTAAAGGAAACCTGAGAAGAAATAAAACGTTTGCAAGTGTGAGGAAAAAAAAAAAAAACCTCCATTCATAACAAACACGCTGATGCAACGAGCAAGGCCATTTACTTTCAGGTGACGTAGTGGTGACACGGTCTAGATTTCCTCTCAGGTTTTGTTGGCAAATTTCCATGAATTAATGTTTAACCACAAAAGCTCACAGTAGATGAATGTACATCGCTTCTGACTTGAATGCAGGTGGCTGGGACTTTAATCTAGTCTTAGGCCTTCACTAGCACTAGTCACGAGCAGCCAATTATAGGGCTCGACAAAAACCAATCAATGATCAAAGCGTGATCACGTGAGTTGTCATGTCTCTTTTAAAACAACGAATACTGCAAATAAAAATGTAAAAAAAAACATTCTGTGGTTTGTTTAGTTGCGTTTTTTTCTCATGTCTCTGGCACCTAAATAAAATGCAAAGATTTCTCTGCGTTTCAAAATTGTTGGATGATGTAAATATTAAATGCATAATAAAGGTTTGGGATTTAAAACATTCTAATGTAGGAAACATTATTACTAAACATGGCTGAAAATATCAAACCGGATTAGAATTTCAGTCTGAAAAGTAATACTTTGATTGTTTAGACGCCCTGCTTATAGCATCCCGTTAGCCTTAGGATGGATAATGTTTTTTTGGCAGAGCATCTGTTTAGCAAGAACTGCAACAGGTGTGCTTACATTTGCAACTAAAGAGTGTTTCCATATTTTACAGTTGCTTCAGTCTAGTTATTGTATTGGAATTTGAATGTGCAGAACTATTTTCCTTTTAATCTAATGGAGAAAAGTGAGTTGTAATCTATGTCCTTGACTGAAGAGAACAGTGAGTCATTAAACGGGACATACAAGGAAGGGAGAAAATCTGGAAAGACAAAACACGAGGAGCAGGCAAAAAAAGGGGGGGAATTTACTGAACATCTGTGAATTCCTTGAAAATGTTTTCTTCAAAACAAACTGGCACATATGTCTATAGTCAGAGTGCCTCTATAGTTATAGCTTTCTGTTTTTACTCATTTTAAAATCAAAACATATTTTCTTGTGTTCAGGGCGAAACTTGCTCTTTTCTTATTATTAGTTCTGCTATATGACTCAAACCACTCTTTATCCATTTTTAATGTTGCATGAGTGAAGTAGAATTGTTTCCCAAAAGCCCGTTGATCTCTGTTGAAAATTCCCTCAGTACACACATGTTCAGTTTTTGGTATCCGCTCCAGCTCACTGCTGATTTGCTAGAGTGTCCCCATGTAAGAAATACCTCAGTGCAGATTTGTTGATCTCCAGAATTAAATCTTTGGATACGATCAGTTTTTGTGGATTTTTTTTTTAAAACTCTTTATGAATGGTCCAGCTGTTTGCAGTCTGCAACTTGCACCCTGCTGTGTTTACTGTCCACAACTGAGTCATAAGTATGAATATTTTCAAGCGGGTGTATCCATGTTTTTTATACGATTCACTTTGAAGCTTTATCAAATACGTGCAGTGATCCTGAATGTTTTTAAGCTATGAGCTACTCAATGCATTAGGTGAAGTAAAATGTATATCTTTTATCTTAAGAGTTATTTTTCATAAAACGTTTAACGTTTTAAAGGTAGCGTTGAAATGTTTAAGGAAGAAAGTTACTGAACTCCATAGCCAGCCTGTAACAGGTCTGAGTGCTCATCCGAACCGTCTGTAGCGGATAACGTACTCTTACTGTTTGTGTTATCCACGTAAAACTACAATCCACAGAGTACGTGTGAAACTAAATGTCTATACCGTAGTTAAATTAGTCTTGTGTCACACTTGTCCGGTTTAAGTACCGCCCGTTAATGTCGATAAACAAGTTTTGTTTGCTAAACAGAAATAGATGCAATACACTTGCTTAGCAATGAATCCATTTCTATTATCCTCACTATTTCATAGTGTCATTTGTCATATTTTCAATTGAATTACACCAGCGGCAGAATTTTATATTTAAATCTTATGTTGTTTTTCTGTTTTGACACTTTTTAAATTTGTCTTTGCTTTTGTAATTGAGAAATAAATCAAGCAAATGTATTTGACCTTTTACACATCTTCAGTAACAGAAACCTACTGAGGGTGACAGCTCTGTGTTTCAACTTTCAACTGCAAAACAAATTGGAAGCATGACACTCCATGTAAGAGAAGGGTATATGCTTATGGCAATGGATACTACCCTAAAGGAATCCATGTAATTAGATTTGAACTATGCTCAGTTTGATCTAAAGTAGACCAGGAAGTGCTGTGAAAATAAATATTTGAAATCCCTACTTATAGTTTTTGCATGAAACACTAAAGAGTAAAGACTATCTGAATCTGGTGATCAGAGCAACACATGGTTGGCAGCTACACAGAACAAAACCATCAGTTACACAAAATGGAATAAGATTAATAATAAGAATACATTTGGACATTCATCTGCTGATATCCAGCTGTGTGAATGATTGCTAATTTGTTTTTGTGTTATTTAAAAAAAAAACTATCTCTGCAACTAAACCGCTTTGTCCTACTGATGTGGTTTTCAACAATTTCATTTGATGCATTTGTCCCCTCTGCCACCATGTGCATCTTTTTAACACACTTTTTTTTCAAATTCAAATTAAGGGCTTGACAAGGTCTTGAATCATTTTTCAAAAACTTGTATGATTAGATCCACCCGACTCATTTGCATGCACACATCAAAGAGTATTGGGCCATTATTGTGTTTCTGTCTTTATTTCCTTTGTCCAGAATATAAAAAGGGATTGTTTTAGCTTGTTTGTGAGGTTGTCAGATGGATTATGTGATTAATAATCGACATATTTGCCTGAAATGTTCACCAAACATGGTCCCTAGTATATCATAGATGTGATTACATTATGGAGATTATCCAGATCAGGCCCTAAATCTGTTGGAGGGTTGATGCAGAGGTCTCTCTGCATGCTTGTCTTCTATTAGCAAATGTGAATGGAGAGTCGGATAAAAGCAGTTGGGAAAATGACTGACTGACTGTTTGGAGAGTTGTGCAACTGTTTCTCATTAAGGATGAGTGTAATCAGATTTTTAATGGGGCAAATAATCTCAAAATGCATTCTAATATTTATGAAAGTGTACATGAATCTGTACTTAGTTACTCGGAATCTGTCTGACTGTTGAGATCTTTCTAAATTAAACCCCATTTAATTATAAATGTTTAGCAAATATATAATTGTGTAAATAGACAATACTTGCCTGAAAGTAGTTTTCTCCAAGAAATACAGAGAAGTCATCAGCTAAAACTCAACGCACATCAATTAGCCGTCTTATCACATGTGGCTTTTGCTACACATCAGTTTACTTCAGTAGCAAGACAGCCAATGTGCTGTTATTCAGCAGGAGTGTCTACTGATATGCTGAATAGACAGCATATCAGTATACACTGAACAAACAGCACTGGAATGTTTGCATGTTTTAAAATGTGCATTGCTGTGTGTGACTATACCTTCATCAGCTCAGCTATGCATTCATTGCAACAGACCATCCATCCATACTTGACACCCCTTTCCTAGCATCAATGGATGGCTGAATTGATTTTTTTTAATTTTTTATGTGACAATGGCTTCCCAATATTTGTTGGAAATGTATTTCTCATAATGCGTTGAATGTGTTTTTGTAGTCTTACCTGTCAGTCTGCAGGCATTGCCCATGATGTACACTCAGAATGACAAGCTCCTGCTCGTCTTCTTATTTCCTCACCCTTTCCCTACAGATCTAAAAGTGTCTTATTTTTCTTCAAAAGGATACCAAGTGTTTAAATAACGGATGAACGTAACATATAATTCCATGTGCTTAAAATATGCCAGGCAGAAGGTGCCAGCAACCTGCAGACAAATGTTGTTTTATCAGCATGACACAAGGGAAATGTCTGAAAGCAGCTGTTACCCTCCTGTGATTGTTTGGCATGACAAGCAAGCCTCCATGTTTTTCACAATAACTCTGGAACACATACGGTTTGTGTCAAATTTCAGTCCATGGCACTGCACTCATGAGTGTTCTGAACCAGGTTGGTATGAATGGGTTGGACCCTTTTAGAAATGCTGACAACTCGTGTGTGTGTGTGTGTGTGTGTGTGCGTGTGTGTGTGTGCGTGCGAGCGAGCTGTGTATGAGTCCAGATGACATTGTTAACCAGAGAGGAAACATACCTCTCTCATTACAAGCGAGACACATTTTATCTGCCAAATTTGAGTCTAAGGCTGTCATCTGCTTTTTATGAGATCACCTCTTGTATGTCTCTGTGTTCATGCGTGTGTGTTTTGGTCCATGTGTATTCGTTGTGGATGAAGTTTGCATTGAATGGAGGGGCTAGGAAGGGGTTGAAGAGCTAGACAAAGTCTAGAGCGATGCTTTGACCCTAGTATCTAAGAATATTAAGCTAATGTTTCTTCTGTGAACACAGTCTGAGATTTAATGCACTCATTAGTGCCACGCGAATGTTTGTGGTTTTTCCACATGCCAGTGTGTGTTCAAGCAGTTCCTTTCCTTGTGAGAGAATACTCTGTACTTGTGTCATCCTCATTAAGGATCATAGGAGCTCAGCACATTTTGAACATGTCTTGTAAAATTGGAATTAAATTCACTCACCAAAAATCACGGCCAGAAAGGGGTCCGATATGCACTATCACGCAAAATGTCTTCTGGATCTGATCCAGAATGAGGTCAGGAAAAAATATTCAATTTTGACATTTGAAAACTCAATTTAGGGATTCAAAAATCAGTTCAAAAGCAACTCTGATTCATTTTTACTTTTAATGCTTGGTGTATAAAAGGAACCAAGAACATTTTAGAACCTTTTGGTGATGAGCCAGATCACCATGTAAATCCAGTTAGGAGCAAAATGAGCTGCTTGAATTATTTGAAGATGCTCAGGTTGTGCAGCAGATACAATGGGTTGAGAACTTCTCTTGACTAGTAATGGGTTTGGTGCTGCTGAATATCGTTTTTACGTTTTCTTCTGACAGTGGTTTGATTTTTAACAAATGGACAGATGGATTTTCAGAGCTCTTCTAATTCGATCTTACACATTTCAGAACTAGGAAATGTTCTCCACATATGAAGATGCTCCGGATCCCCATGCTTGTGGTGTAAATCCAATTACGAGGGGAATGAGCTGCTTGGTGAAGGTGTGCGCTCTCCGAGTGCTTTTCTAGTTTCATAATTTTGCTTGTGCGAAGTTCCCTACTTGATTGAAGGAATGGCAACCAGTGGCCATAATCCAGCAGCGGATTGAAACTCAGTTCGTCAGCATACAGCATATAACTGTGAACTTTCGAAAAGGTTTTCCGGCCACTTGTGAATTCTCTTAAAAAAGTTTTTTCCTTCACTCAGAGCATATGGTTGGTTGGACTGTCGGACCTTGTCAGGGGCTATTTATCACTCCAAAGTTTCCTGCTGTGTTGGAGCTTCTCAGCCCAGCTCTCAGCCATCAAAATGGGAAAACAAGAGAAAGAGGGAACACGTGTTGAAAAAGAAACAGTGAAAGGGAGGTGGATGGAAGGAAAAGGTAAAAAGAACCACATCTTAATAAACAAACCAAGATGAACCAGATCTGTCAGTTTATTCTTAATAGGGCCAAAACTCAGGAAATGTTATCTCACAGCTCTTTCCAAAAAAGCAAGTCGAGACAATATCCTTGTTTTACTTTTTATGTTTTTACTTTTTACTATGAACCCTAACCCGAATCGGAATCAGAAGGTGTTTATTGACAATGGCAACAAGCTGAACAATCAGAGATTGCAGACCCTCGCCTCCAAGTGCCCTATCTCGCAATGTTAAAGAATCCTTAAAAAAAATCTAGAATCTGGATCCAGATCCGGATCAACGGCATTCTCGGGGAGGACCGAGCCACAGACAGAACCTTGCTTGTGTAAAAATTTCAAGTTGATTGGGTTACTAGTTTTTGCGTTATGCGCGTGGATAGACAGACAGACAGACAAACAGACCCAATTGCATTACCCTCGCCACCCCTTCGGCGAGGGTAATAAACACCTTCTGATTCTGATTCTGATTCTGAACACATCCTAACTTGGAAAGGATCAGTTTCTGGTTTCCATTTACACATTTAGATGTAAATGAGACCATGTTTCACATTATTTATGGTATCAACACATTTGTGTGTGTATTCATTTTCATTAGATAAAATTAATTCTCTGATGCATTTACATTAGATTTGAAAACTTTCTCGTGCTTCTCTTAAATTTTACAAAGAACAAGACAATAATTGAGAAAACATGTCCCACCTTGCAGAATCGCTAAGACTTAAACCTGGTCTAGAGACATAACTCCTGGCTGTGACTGACCTCTGGCCCTCACATGAAAGGAAAACATGTATGCGCTTAGAGGAATATGTGAAGAACATTTCCTAGTTCTTCAATGTGTAAGATGACATCTGGAGAGCTCAGAAAATCCATCTGCACCATGATAAGCATGCATTGTTCATTATAAAAAGTTACCTGTTTGTGAAATGTATTCATGTCAGTTATTATCCTGCCATGCAACATAATGAATATACAAAATTAACAACTGCCAAATAACACATTTGAAAGTGCAAATATCTGCTATGGCAGCACATTTTCCACACTGCGTCATTGCAGCTAAAAGCTTAGTATGATGATTGTCATGTCATGATCATTATTAGCGTGATAGTTATTCAAGAGAAAGACAGGAGACGGACATTATCTCTGCACTACTTATGCATAAGTGTTTTTGTTTTGCTCTTGTTTTCAGTCGGGGGAAATAAAATGTAGACATAAAGACAGAAGTTTTAATAAGTCTGAGACAGACCCCACATTTCTGGATATTTGTTTGTTTGTAACACAAACTTGGTTAGACACACATGGTAGCCAGTTTAGGCTTGGCTGTTTAGCGGTTTGGCTACATGCAAAGATCAGCCACCTAAGAAAAGTTTAATGACTCATTAGAGGTATAATGGAAGTCCAATGCTAGATGTGTGACTAAATTGTTTTCTTTCTCATTCACCAAAAGTCTGTCTTTGTTTCTGTTTTGGTTGTCTCAAATATCCAGTTACGCTTTTTATTTAGATATTTTATTGGAAACATGAAGACAAAGCAAATATATAAATTATTTTATGGGTGTTTATCACTTCAGAAATTCAACACATTTAAAGTATTTGTCTTCACCATTGCTGTTTATGTGTTGTAAAAATAAAATGATTGGAAAAAGTATATTGATGGAATAAATTAAGAGAGAAATGGACCGGGCTAGTTTGGTCCTCCTGAATTGAGGAACTCCATCTTCTCTAGCTGGTTGCCCTCCAAGCCCATTTACTCTAAGGCTATTCGAATGTGAAGAAACTCAGCCCAGCGAGACGCAGCACTGTGTTATTAAAGGAATTTTATGAGTTCATAAGCATGTAATGAAATTTGCTTCAGTCAGGACTCAGGAGAGAGAAGTACAGAAAAGAATAGAATTTTCCATGGTGTTTTCCTCAGACTTCCACCCCCTTAGGGAGTGTACAAGGTTCCTCGCAGTCGCTGAAGAAGAAGAGGCCATATGAACATTTCCCTGAGGTTTTGGAGCTCTACTGTGAATGAAAGAAGCCAACACCTCTAAGCAGGAGCAGATGTTTGGCTGGCTCGACTTGGCCTGGTCCTTCACCTGGCAGAGTAGGAAACCCGGGGTCTGATACCCCCTCTCACAACTCTAATAGCCTGGCTCGATGTCAGTGCTCCTATTCTCAACCTTCAAAATCTTCCACTGAAGGTTCACAAGAGGCACGGGAACAGAGCCACTCTTACATTCACCGATACATCGGCGTCTTTCACACCTTCAACATAATTTAAACCATAAATCAATGTTTGATAAATATAGATAGAAGTAGCTTTCAGTTGTAAGTCATCCACAGGTCTTTAAAAAACACGTGTTTTTATTTTAGTACATTTTAGAAGTTACACATTGGATATAAGTTGAGAAGAAAAAGTGAATTAAAACATAACAAAGAAAAATGCTGTGTTTAAAATGTTATAAAATCATAAAATAAGGTTTTTATATTTATTTAGAAGTGATGAAAAAAACATAATTGCTATACTGTATACCATAATTAATGTAACCTTCATAAATAATATTTTGGTTTATTTGATGCAGAATAATTAATTATTCACCTTTTTGTCATATATGTGAACCACTTTCTCTAAACAGACCGATACACATATAGTATTAACTGTATATAATTATATTCTTGTTTTCTACAACAAACTTGATTACACAGACATTTTGAGATATACTTTTTTTCTTAATGCTTTTTTGTTTCATTACTCAGTTTATTTAGATTGTCATACTCAATATAATCTAAGTAGTCAAATCAATAACACAAATAAATACTTATTCAGATGTGTGAGCGTGTGGTAACAGTTTGACAAATCATTATAATTTTTTTAGGCTTTTACCTAAGCGGTGTGAATTAACATGTATTTATTTTAAAAACTGTCATAGTGTGGAAACACTGTTTTCAAATCTAAAACTACGCCCAGATTCCTACAACGCAGCTTCAGATTCTGGATGGATGGAAAACTCAGAGTTGACTGATGATGAGACAGTTTTGAGACTTTGGGAGATATTTGTTAAGGGTGAATGTTTGGAAAGAGTGCCTTTCTCCATAAACATCTGGCAGGAAAATCCATCCCAGCACGAAGACAAGTCCCAGTTTCATCATAATGCATTGCTCTTTGCTGTTCATGTGGGACTTAAGCCAAGAGTTATGGAAGATAGGCTGTCTGCCTGTCAGAGACAGGTACCCCCTGCAGCTTTCTTTGTACACTGGTCAGCAGGAACTGAGAGGAATTTTTCCACTCTTTACCCTCGCCGAAGGGGAGGCGAGGGTATTGCAATTGGGTCTGTTTGTATGTTTGTCTGTCCATGCGCATAACTCAAAAACTAGTTACCCAATCGACTTGAAATTTTTACACAAGCAAGGTTCTGTCCGTGGCTTGGTCCTCGCCGAGAATGGCGTTGATCCGGATCTGGATCCAGATTCTAGAATTTTTTAAAGGATTCTTTAACATTGCGAGAACTGTCTCACAAGATCGAATAGTCTATTGGAGGCGAGGGTCTGCAATCTCTGATTGTCTCTTGTTTCTTTTTCTAATAACAACTTTGACGTCTACATATTAACTCTTTGAGTGCCATTCACGTCTAAAGACATTTTTTTGAAACCCAAACATTCACTGCCAACCCTGACATTGAAATCTGGCTCTCTTCAACGGCCAATAACTCCGAAACGAGAAATGATAGGAACACGCTTTTTTTCTGATGAAAGAAGAGACTTTAATCTTTCATTTGGTAGGTTCGGCGTTTGCATAGTCATAGTAAAGGATATCATGTGGGGCTTGGAAAATGAGTGAAAACTGTGGCATATAGCTGAGCCTATAGCTGAGTTGAAAATGGCTGGCACTCAATGAGTTAATGGTATGCACCGGAAGTTTCCTTCGACTAAAGTGGCTGACAAAGATTTGCATCTGTCTGCATGAAACAAAATGTTATTCTATCACTCATTCACTTATTTGGTTTATTCATTATATATATATATTATGTACAATAAAACATAGCTTGATGTGTAGTTTGTGTGGCCAGTATACTACAAAGTTAAATTCCTATAATAATTTTATAATCAGCCCATATCATTAATCGGCTGTAAGCAAGGCGGTAACTCTGTAAATGATTGATCTGTCTATGGTCGTTTGGCTGATCCCAGAACATCTAGTTCAGCTGAAGCGTAAGTAATGTGTGTGGCTATAGATTGAGAGTGGAAGATGATTACAGTGATTATCCTAGCAGTGAAAGGGAGTCTGGGATACCCCTGTGTTTGCTTTGCTTGGGATCTGGTATTCATAACCTTCATCCATCACTTGGCCTGTAATCAAAGATGTAGCAGATGCCCGAAAGACCCCCAAATAAACATTATGTTTGCCCTTGGTTTGCCAGTTCTTATGATTTTTGAAAATGATCAGTTTTATAGTGTACTGCACATTATACTGTGTTTGCAGCTGAAGCAGGTGTTTTCTGGAAAGGACTGCACACAGAGCTCAAAGTCAAAGGCTTTTGATGGCTCAAGAGCAGTGAGTCCCTGGGGTAGTCTGGCTTGATCTGGCTGCAGGACTCTTGTTTCTCTGCAGAGCAATCCGAGCTCCTTCACACCATCAACAAAGGTGTGAGTTGAGATAAATAACCAGATAGCTTTACAACGTCCTCTCTAGAGCTGTGAGTTTTACTAATCTGTGGCAGTAAAAATGTCAGGCGTGGGCGTGGCTCCCATGCCCCTAACTTTAACGACTCTACTCTACTACTAAAGTCTGTCACAGTAGATTGTATGAGTTCAAAGAGATGCTGTAAACACAGAAATGCTTTCTAACTCCCATGTTTAGAAAACTACAGCGTTACAGACCTTTCTCTCATAAATAGCTGTAAATGGATACACATATCTGCATGTCGTTGCATGCCTATGAATATTGACAGATAATTTCTCTGTATGTAGCTGGACATCATTTATTTATTGTTTGACAATTGGCAGGTGGCAGAGCACAAGAAGAGCTTCATTCTTCAAACAATAACCTAGTTTACATTACACAGCCCTCACAGGAAAACGTTTGGGGACCCCTGTTCTATAGTTTAGGGATTAAAAGAAACATTTGGAGAGGTGATTATAAATGCCAGTGGGTGGAGCAATCTCTTTAGACCACCATTGGAACCATTGGTAACATGAAATATGTACATTTCTGCAAATTATTGTTTTGTTGCAGCTTTACGTTTGTTGCCTCAAATTCAGATAAAAAGTTGTTGCCACATTTCGCCCAGTTGCCAGTGAAACATAGATCCTGGACCGACCCACACAGAGGCTGGAATGCTAAAGTCGATTTCAATATTTGTGTTGATGCTATTAAAAGTAACTTTCAAAATCACATTAAAAATGATTTGTTGGACTTTGACAGAGTTGAGCATCCAGTTAGGGTCATGATTTACTCAACAGCCTGAATAATTTATGTGATGCATATGATTCATTAAAGGCTTTGGCTCGTGGTAAGAGAAAATTCCCTTTTCTTTGGTTGTGTCTGCTCACATGGGTCACAGCAGCCTCTACGAGGCAAACAAGGACATGGGACATGGCAATGTTTCTCTCCTGGGAAACGAATACTTCCACACACCTTGTTTTTTTTTAACAAGCTAAACCCAGTGAGGTTATTAGTACCTCATTCCCATTAGGGACAGACAGCAGCTGTTGCCAAACAGATGTGAAAGCCACTTAAATCCAATAAGCATTCCCTTCACACCCTGTTTCTCTAACAAGTGGTTTGCATGGTCCAATGCCAACGAAAGGAAGTTGCTGTTATTTTGTCGCCTTCTCAGACTTTGATTTGTTGTCTACTACAGCCCACGCTCGAGCAAATACCCCCCAGTTCACTTTACATAGATACCAGTATATGTTAACATACTGTACCGCTCGTCTTACTCCCCAGTTCTGTGGACTTGGTCTGCATGTCCTTCCACTGGGTACACAGGGGAACGCCATTGCACAACTCTCGTCACAGCAAATTAAAAAAGTTGAGGTAATCTCACTCTCACACTTTTGTTGCCATAAATACAAGCGTGCACTCGCACATTGGTTCACCTCTACAAACTGAATTGAAAACAGGTGCCCGCCGCATATCTTGAATTCTTCCCAACTACAAAAGTCGTTTGACTTGGATGGTTTTGTGAGAGTCACCCTGAAGGAAAGTGGAGTCCATGTGGAGCTGTGTAAGTGTGTAAACATGCGGCGTTGGGTTCCGTGCAACATGTTGGTGGAGTAGCACAGACTCACATTATATTGGAACCATATTTCCCCCTCTACGCAGTCCTAACAAGCAGTGTCAAGTTAACGTCAGCTACATCATGCAAACATAGAAATCCACTACATTTAATAGCTTTTGACTTACACGTAAAGCTTAAATGGAAGTCTTGAGATAACCTTGTTTCAGTCTTTTTCTGCAACTGCAGAGGAACTGATTAGTGGAGGAAATGTTCCAATGGGAAACACAAGGAAGAGAGTTGCTGGATGAATCACTGGAACTGATGGAGATAGAAGTGGAGCCATGTCGGATGAGCTAACAATAATTGTGATGCCTTTGGGATTTTCTGAATATGTAGAAATGTTGGTAATGCTGTTTGTCTGTAACCAACTGTGTGGAATGTGGATGCCTAAAAATGTATTTTCTAAGACCCTGGAAGCTGAAGTTCAGTATATGCATCGTTAAATATAGAAAAAAAAAATGCTCTGAATTAATTTCTCTAAACCTTCTCCGCTGGCTGTATGTCTCGAGCATTTGGTATTGAATTAGCTTTCATAGCATGCCAGAGCTCAAGTCTCAGTGCTTGTACTGTGTGTTTGCTTGTATGTGCACATCTGTGTGTATGTGGGTGTGTGGCCCCATGCTTGTATGTGCGTGTGTGTGTGTGTGTGTGTGTGTGTGTGTGTTTGCTTGCCTGTTGCTGGCTAACCTTGATGGAACTAAACATCCAAATTGATATTTGCTGTGGCTGAGTCTTCAGCATTGAATGAAACCAGAGAGTGAAAATAGTTTTTGCCAAGCTCATACTTTTTCCTCTCAAAGTGCAAATTGCAATGGCAAATTAAGAACACAAAGTTCAGAGCAAATAGGCTCCCTCTCTCAGCTGCTAAGAACTTCACATTCTTGCTTGGCTAAACACGCATGTCAAGTATGTGTGTGTGTAAAGAAAGCTGGTATGAGATATGAGAAACTTTATAAATCTGACTCTGACCAGCCACAAACCTCGCCGCACGGCACTGGTGTAAATCCAATGATGAGCTGCTTGGCGGAGGTTTGCGCTCTCCGAGTGCTTTTCTAGTTGTTGTATAAGATTTTGAGGTTGAGCCTGTTGTTTATGTTTTATGTGAAAGGCGTCACACATGAGCCGGATGGCAAAGCGGATAATGGATCTACTGTACATGAAATCACAGCGGTGTTGCTGATTACCACAATTGCTTTTGTTTATATAGAATCGTTACAACATTTTTAATGAATTGGACATACTGTTTACTGGCAGTACTTTCATTTCACTACATAAAAACATTTAAAGGAAAACTGCCTGTTGTGTAATGCATAGTGTGTAAGGCTAAATCAGCATTTTGGTATAGGGTGCATGCTGAAGATCAGAAGACGCAGGGACCTACCTTGTTTGAGAAGCTCCTAATAGTTTCACTGGGTGGTTTACTGCCATGGCCAACTACTCAGTGGGTACATGTGTAATATATCACCAAAGTAATGGTTGAAGCAAAATATATCACAATTAAAGGTGTGTTAGGAAACATTAAAATTAAATACACCTTATCAGCACACTCTAACTCACAGATGTTAGAAGGAGAAAGGTGATATTTCACTGTAAACTTCAGTCAGCGTGTCACTAAGGTGAGCGCTATGAGCCAGTTAACACCGTGTGAGTGCGTATCACCAGTGCTCATACGTTTGTGTGTACCTCGGTGTTTGAAGTGCAGAGCCACAGTAGTGAGGCATAGCTTTGACCGATGCTGACGGCCTTTCTGCTACACAGAACTGGCTTTTCCAGCAGATAGACAGCCTGACAATATCCAGACCCAACTCTTTCCGCTACACACAAACACAGCATAGGCAGACCAACACACACACGCACACGCATAGGCACATACTCACACACCAATGCACACGGAAACATTTCTGGGTTTGTTCCGCATGTTTCTGACTGGACTGTTTGTAAGATAAAAGAGACGTTTGCAGCCGAGTGAGTACACTAGGCTCTACGTCTGACCTCATTCACAGACCTTCATTGTGTTTGAGAATTTTAAATTACATTTGGTGCTGTTTTAAATTACAATGCAATTTAAAGTGCCGCTTCAAACTAAATATTAATGTCGACTAAAGGACATTATTTATTGTTGCATTCATTTGATTCATTTAACAGAAGTAAAGTCCATTTTATGTTGCCTCGGTTGATTGACTGTCTTTATTTGTGAATCGTTAAATCATTTGTATTGATCCCAGAGTTAGTTTCCCATATGCGCTGCTTTTAATCCATTTAATTTATTCCACCATGGATTGCCATACTTTTTGTTCCATTTCTTCTTTTCATCATAACGCACATCATAACGCAGATGTGATCATATATTTGTGTGTGCTTGTGCACACAGATTGATGGTGTCTTGGTAATGTCATTACTTTCCTCTGAGGGAGAGCACAGATTCTTGGCTGCAGGGTTTTCCTCGAGGCTGTGTAGGAGTTCTTTCATGTTTGAGCTACAGATTTCCTAACACCAACAGCATGAATTTACCAAGCATCCTTTTCTGTTGGCAAAAGGCACATGGCGCTCTCTTCTTGTTAGGTGATAAAAGAGAACTTGACTAGATTAGCTAGTAACGATAAATTTACCCATCAGGCTACTAGTAACTTCTCGCCGGCAAGCTAACGAAGGATTAGCACTCAATCAGAGACCAGACCTTTCCTTGGGAATAAGCTACTCATGGTTGGTTAGCATATCTACTCTACTACACTTGATACGTAAATAATACATCATTCAGATCAATTGCTAGGGCTGAAACTATTGATTATCTTCATTTCTATGCTGTTATCATTGAATTGATTTAATCCATCCTTCCATTTTCATATAGATCAGACAATCCTCTCCTCTACAGCCGGTTTTCCGCTCTGTGTGTCAAAGGAGTTGCTGGAGCCTATCCCAGCTTGCCATGGGCGAGAGGCGGGGTACACGTCGGACGCGTTGGCAGCACATCACAGGGTCACACAGAGGCAGACAGCTATTCACACACACACTACAGATCATTTGGATTAACCAATTCACCTAAATTGCATGTTGTGGTTGGCAGGAAAGGATAGGATTTTGAACCTGGTGCCTTCTTGCTATGAGGCGACAGCGCTAACCACTGTGCCACTGTGCCGCCTGTATTTATTCCATTTACTTAATCATTTTTGGATTTAAAAAAGTAGAAATAAATGATTAATTCTCAGAGCCTCGTCTAAAAATCCAATAACCCAAAAATCAGCCACCTCCTCCAGCTCTTCCAGCTGGATCCCGAGGCGTTCCCAGACCAGCCGAGAGACATAGTCTCTCCAGCAAATCCTGGGTCCTCCCCGAGGCCTCCTCCCAGTGGGACATGCACGTAACACCTCCCCAGGGAGGTGGCCAATAGATGCCCCAGCCACCACAACTGACTCCTCTCGATGTGGAGGAGCAGCGGCTCGACTCCGAGTTCCTCCCAACCTGTCTCTAAGGGTGCGCCCAGCCAGCTGCGGCGGAAACTCATTTTGAACGCTTGTATCCGGGATCTTGTTTTTTCATGACTCATCATTACCTGAGGTGAAAGTAGGAACGTAGATTGACTTTTGGCTCAGCTCCTTCTTCACCAGACAGACCGACACAATGGCTTAGATCATTGGGGACGGATGCATTGTGGTCTTACACACATAGACACTTACTTTATTGTAGACATTACTCTTTACCTACCTGCAGAGAAGCCATATATTTAACAGATTGTTACATCTCACGATGCCTTTTATGATGCATGTGCAAGCTGTGTCTTGGGGAAAGACTGGCTGCCTGCTGTTCAGATCTCAGGTGAGGAAAGGCCTGGAATCACTCTTTCTGACAGCCACATCTGGCGCTACTTTCTTTGTCCTGTTGCCCTCAACTCTACTCCTGAAAACAGACACTTCACTGCTTTAACCACAGAGAGAGTGGGTTATCATAATAATATTAATGATAGGTAATAATGAGATGTGGAGCAGACAGTTTAATTAGGACAAATACACTCCAGAATTGAACCTTGCTTAATAAAAGCATTGTTAATTCTAGCATTCCTTTGTCTCCGGCTTTTGCCGCACCAATTTTGTTGGAAGGTGAATTAATGCCAGCTGCAACAAGCAATATTTCTGTTCTGTCTGTTTGCTCTGTGGATTATGCCTAACCACTATTAGAAAGAAAGGCTTACAGCGAATGAACACTAGCAAAAAAAACACACTTTAGCTGAAGCGTTCCTTTGTAAGCGGCGTTTAAATGTAGCCTGACTCTGATTTAAAGCCACATTTAAAGTCACATGCATTTATTAAAAATTCTAACATGAAGGAACCTCACACCTTTCACACGCTTGTAATAGCGTGAAATTCAAAACAGAAGAATAGCCTCACGCGTTCCCTCTGTGATAATCTGGTGGTAAGCTCTGCCGGTGCGAGGACGGAGCCAGACCCTCGGATTGTCTTCATCTGTTTCCTCTTGAACCTAGAAAGTAAAGGTCAGAGTTCATTCATGGTCATATCTACATTAATGTACTTTTGAAGTTCTTTTCGGTGTCTTATTAAAAGGAGGTCTTTTCTTCAAATACATTGGGTTTCATTTGATGACTTTTCCACTCTAGACTATTTTATAATACCATATACTGTACCCTATATTGTGCAGTACATTAAACAAAAACAGTACATGAACTTGGGCATGAAGTACCACATGAGCTCATCGGGCTCATTTGGTTTATTGATTTCAGGTGCATAGGAAGAATCAAAGTTACAACTGCTTTGTGGGTTTCTCCCAGCCAGGTCTTTAGACAAATTGTACAACTTTGCCGACTGTGCTGGTCTGCACCTGATCCTGGGGCTCAACGCACTGCACAGAAACCCAGACAACTCCTGGAACACCTCCTCCACCCTAAGCCTCCTGAAGTACGGCGCTGGCAAGAAGTACAACATTTCCTGGGAGCTTGGCAATGGTCAGAACAGCTACATATCACAATCTTTACTAAATGACTTGATGTTGTAAAAAAAAAAAAGGCTGTTTGATTTTACGCAGCCCTGACATGGACACTATTGATTAACAGTTCTAAGATATCCCTCCTTAACTTGATGGCCTTTCTCCCTTCACGTTACTATTAATTATAAATTATATGTATATTATTTCACTTACCTGATCTCTTAACAATTTCCAGCATTGCACAAAACCCAACCTTCTCACCTAATTAGTTCTTAAACTGATGAAATGGTAGCTCTCTGTTCCTGAAGCCAGGAATGAATGACTGACTACTTAATAGAGATGTAGACGTGTCATCTGTGAGAGGTTTCTTATGGTGAAGCAGTTTAAGGGTTAAGGCTAGGGTTCATTCAGGGATGAAAGCAACTGCTAGTCCTCATGCTATCCCGGCCATCTGTGCTCCAGGAGAGCTGCTGTGCACACACAGAGCCCTGTGTTTTCCCGGTACACATAAATTCATATTTTAATTTGTTTTCATCTGCAATAAAGCTTATAATAGAAACTTTTATTCCAGATCAAGTTTAAAAGTACCATGAAAATCCCATCAGTTGCAAATATACATACGGTATATAGCAATTGAAATTGCCGATGCAGTGCGGACACTTTTAAATTTTGAAAATAGTATTTTATTGTCGTTTGCAGCAATGCAGCAAAAACAGCTACTTGCACATACCAAACAGACTTACAGAAAGTTTTATTTTAAAGGTTGAACTAAACACTGAATGTATAATATAAAGGCAAGGCACTTAACTGAAACTTTTTTAGAACCTCTCGCCAAAATATCCTCACTCGTGTTGGTGTGATTAATACTTTTCCCAATATCTGACCTCATGAAATAAACGTAAAAAGCCCCGGCTCCTGTCCAGTCAGGTTCCTCCGCTTTAAAATGAGTCCTTTGGCATGAAGGCGTGTGTAGCATCATGGATGAGATGAGCCTAAACACTGAGCAAACAATCCCAAGGGTATCCCCCTCCCTATGACATTCAGCGTTTATGGTAACATTACAGAATCCACCAGCTCTGATCACCAGGAACATTCAGGGTTTTAGCAGCAGCAGCCCCCTCTGGAGGAAACAGTGAGAGAACTTTATACCACTTATCATTAATAGTAATCTAAACTAAACATTTGAACCTCTTTCATGTGACATCAGATCTCCTGCGATTTATTTTTTGTTTTCCCTCAGTCTATCTCTACTGATTCTGCAAGGCCACCCTGTGTGTTTTGGACCACTCTTCTGTCTGTATTACTCTAAATTGCCCAATTATATATATATATATATATATATATTTCTACTGGCTGTTGGATATTCTCTCAGAGAGCAAGATCAGGCTACAACCTCAATAATATCATCCGATAACGCACCACTGTTGCCTCTCTAATCTCTACCTAGCCTGCTCAATGTACTGTATCTCCTCTTCCTAGAGCCTAATGCCTACCGCAGCATGGTGGGCCGTGCACTCAACAGCACCCAGTTAGCTCAAGACTATGCCAAGTTGCGGACATTGCTGCAGTCTGTGCGCTTCTACCACCGCGCTCACCTCTACGGACCTAATGCAGGACGACCCCGAAAGAACGCAATCCTGCTGCTGGATGGGTGAGTCGGCAAGTAAAACACCGATTGGGCATTCCTCTCCTTCTTAGGCTATCCTGTTAGAGAATTGGAGGAAGGGAGTGGAAAGTTTCCATCTCCAGAGATGCTGTTAGACACTTTAACTGTTTAAGACGCACACATTCACACTGTGTGTGCAGCGGTGTTTCCACTTTGCAGGTTTCGGGGTTGCAGTTCTCGTAATACCTTGTCAGTTTACATAGTATGTCATGTGATTGATAATGTGATGGCACCACATCCCACCTGTACATTTTAGCCAAGTCCATCAGCTACAGTTTGGCTTTAGTGGCGTGTATCACAGCCTTGTGTGAACCGCAGCCTAAGGAAATCATTAAAACACCTAAAGGTGAACAAATATCCCTCTCCCTGTTGCATCGGGAACTCTTCTGCCCTGAAGTTCAGGGTGAGGACTCTAGTTTGAATGAAGCCGGATAATGTTCACCCAAAATGTTTGAGTTTTTCTTTCTGTAGAAATTAGATACAAATTTGACTAAAATGGATGCAAACGGTTGAAAAACAGAATGAGAATCAACACAATATCAAATCATTGGATCTTCACAGCTCTGTCAGTGCTGTATGATCCAGAATAGTGTGACTTTATGACACAAACAAAAACACTTCTGTGTGCTAAACTTTCAGCGTAAGTACAGATATGGGCACAGGAACAGTTTAATGTCCGAATGTCCAGCACACGTTATAGACAAGGAGCTGGAAGACGAGGAGAATGAGTAATTTGTTACGGGTCTTCTTCTTGAGCTACTTAGATCAGTGAAACCATTAGGAACTGCTGTTTATCTCAAATCTCTAAGTTACTCATCAGTAAATTGTGTGTGTGCGTGTGTGTGTGCCCTTCAAACTGATTGATGAGCTGTGGGCTCAGACGAAAGGGAGGATGTGGAAGATGAGTTGAGAAAGAGGAGGACGAGTGAGAAGATAAAGAGGAGAGAGACTGGAGTATCCATGGGTCACGGGTGACACATTTAACGACAGGGTGATTCTTGTGTGTTTGACAGTGTTACGGGGGGGGCTCTAGTGTTTGACAGCCCAACTACTCTGCTGCTCTCAGGAAACAAGATGAACTGGACCACTGGGCTACTCAACTGTCCAAATATCTGAGCTGGACAGACTAAACAAGCCAGAGCGGTGAAAGTTTAGAGACACACATCTGGGCATGTCTGACAAGCCGCTACACCCAAATATGGAGCGATTTGGATCAGGTAGAGTCGGAAAACACACACAGAGATGCAAACGGGAGGAGGAGGAAGACAGGCAGGAGGAGCTATGTTGAGTTTATGTACAGAGTGAGTCCGTTAAAAGGTTCATTCAGTAAACATCATTTCTCATATCTGTGTGAGATATTTGGAGTTAGTATTTTTTGTAAACAATCTAAACTCTGCATGCAGGATAAGTACTGCAGGGCGTTACACTTTTAAACCTTTTTGTTTTTCGCCCTTTTTAGTTTACAGATTTACCACGTTACCTAAAAGACATTGTGGAGTCACACTTAAAGCTGCTAAAATTCTAAAACTGTTAAAACTGTTTTGAACAGAGTATATTTATTATTGTGCCTCACACGCACAACCAAAGCATTGCAAGTTGATAGAAGCCAGAACGGGAGTACTGAAAAAAAAAAGAAGAAAAAAAAAAGAATTGGACACAGTGCACAGATTTTTCTATGTTTTTGTCTTGGCTTTGTTTTTTATTATTTTTTAAGCGTAAATTTAAGTAGCTGGAAGAAGTGTATCAAGATTTGGAGCAAACAAACTACATACAGTACTAGAATGGCACTGAGTCCACAGCAGACCTCTAAATTCAGTCTGGACTACTCTCAAATCAAACTCATCAACGCATCATCGGCTCAGTAGGCAGAATATCCCCATGGTAACATAATTCAATTTGATTGTTCTGGATTTTTATTTGGATCTGTATACTGTATGTGAAATTGCACACACCAACCAAAGCTTTTTCTTTAAAAAAATGTAATGTTCTATGCATTTTTCTGCGAGAAATTAAAGCCATATCTGCCATTAGAGAAACTAGAAAGCAAAACCAATCAAATGTCTTTTGATTTTCGCATGATGTGCTCCTGATTACACCTATTGGCAAACTTCATGCTTCAGAAAATGACTTATTTATGTCATGATTTAACTGAAAAGGGTTATAGTAACCAAACCCCTGAACTCATTCATAAAGCAGTTTGATAGATTTATCGATTTAGTTTTGGGAGCAATACCTTTTCGCATAAGGGATTAACTATAGGTAGAATGTTGTCTTATCAAATAAAATGAGCATTTTGTAGCGGCACAGTGGTTCAAATCCTATTTATGGGTTTGTATGTTCTCCCTCTGTCCGCGTGGGCGTTCTCCGGTATCCTCCCACCCACGCAATTTAGGTAAATTGGTTACTCCAAATTGTCCATAGTGTGTGCGTGAATGGTTGTCTGTCAGTGTGGTCCCATGATGCACTGGCGACATGTCTGAGGTGTTCCCCCCGCAATCCGGCCCATAGCAAGCTGGGATAGGCTCCAGCAACTCCCGCGACCTTGTATTGCATCCTGTCTTCCAGTCTGCCTTATAGGTTACAGCAACATTTCCAAATTCAAAGTTAAGTTGGTGAATAAAGTAAACAAAAACAAAAATGTAATCATAAAAATGATCGGCCCGAACTGTGAAACTAACTCACTTTTTCCTCACTTTCAGGTTCATGAAGAATGCTGGCTCTGTCTTAGATGCAGTTACGTGGCAACAGTAGGTATTTTAACCTTTTTTTCTATTTTATTTTGTCCTTAGAAAAACATTCAACCAGTCTTCTAAACCCAGCAGCACAGCCTGTGCTGCTTTTATACCATTATCACTACAATTTGTATATGTAGCAGGCAGCTATCATTATTCTGAGAGATCACAAAGACTCCTGCATTATGAAGAGAAATATGTTTGTTGTGGAACCGAAGAGCAGGGAAACAAGGCAGAGATTGTTTGTCTGTTAAACTAGTAACACCTGCCGCTTGTCTATTACTCATCCTGTAGGAACGCATACAGACACATCAGTGGTTTGAGCTTTATGCACGTATGTCAAGTGTGTACAAGACGGCACAGCCACTGTAAGCGCAGACAAACCCTGTGAGTGAGTGAGTGGTCATAAAGGTGAGGGTCAGGTCTAATTAGGAGAAATTAGAAGAAACGGAAGGAGGCAGGTCTGCTGGTAAGGTTTAGAAAAACACCACCCACACTGTTAAAACCAAACCATATGGTCTGCCTCATTCCCTTTGTCAATTAGCTTATTCTACACTAGAGATCCAAATTCCAGTCTAACCAGGCTGCGTGACAGAAACTCTGACCTCTACAAAACAAGCCAAACTCATTAAGGTGGAGACCACTCATTAACACGTCTATGACACAGATTTTACTTCTCCAGCTGGCTCAACCGTGGGACAGTGGATTGATAATTCACTGCAGGTCATTCATTTCTAAATAGTCACGTATTTGTATTACATGATCTGAAAATAAAATGGTTTTAAAAGCTAAAGTGTAGTTAAGCACAAGCATACAAGTCATTTGGCTGACATCTTTTCCAGAGGGTGACTCACTCAGAGGATGCCTTGATCTGACTGTGTTGTGATGCTTTCCCACTTAAATTTTACATGGAAAACTGCTGAAAACAGACATGTCCCAGTGAGCAGCTGGAGACCAGCCACAGTCTCTCAAAACACCAGAGCAAATTTAACCTGATCTGTACATCACCGGAGCTCCATACATACATGCTCCATATGTTATTCATCTGTAAATAAAAGCCAAAGATCGGCTGTCCATCGATTAATCGTTGCCAAATATCACATTGGATTTGTCCAAGATGAAGTTACGATGATAGCTCACACACACACACACACAAAGACAACAGAGGTTTGATGGCCCATTTACCATTCAATAGACTACTGTTGTTGCTAGGGGGGGGTGCTTGTGTGAAGCAAATCCACCAACCACTAATTCCCTTCACTAACATTTGGCCGGTAAATTGAATATGATTAGATTGGAAATGATGCTTTTTGTCTTTTATCTAATGCTACGCTATAACACTTCTTGGATGAGAGGTGAAACGTCTTCAATCAAACTTGAACAAGTCCAGTTGGTTCTTCGTTTTACGCTTTGTGATATACTCTGATAATCAGTGCAGCTGTAATTATACCCAGATAATGTCAAAATCCTACTTTCATTCGAGTATGTTTTCTCTTTCTGACACTCTCTCGTCTCTCCTTCAAACTGTGGCTGTCTCATTTGGCCTCAAATAGTGTCCTGATATGTTCCATAGATTTGTGAGTGTTAGAGTTCTGGAACATTTTCCATTTTATATGGAGGGGCGCTGAAAATATTCACATAGTTGTATATCTGGTCAGAGTAGCAGTACCATGGATGGATAAAGGAAAGCGTCTGGGTTCTGTTTTGGTTGCCAAGTCTTATATAAACCCTCAGTGTGGAACAAAATTCTTGAGCAGTTTTCTTCATATTGATTATATCTATATATTATTTTCTTTGTGGAATTTGAGTGAAGGTTAATCATGCTTTATTACCTAATGTTTTCAAACGTGGTAGCACTCATCTGCAGTTTCAGCTATAAATACAATAGCTGTCTTTTTTATTTATGTTTCCATATATGAACAGCAATTTTCCATAGACTCAAGAAATATTATAAAGCTCCTTGAGAAAATGACCGGATAACCAAATAATATCTGTAAAGCTATGACTCAATCATTACATTGTTTACAGTTTGAGGCAAGGAGCTTTGGACTTTTCTAACAGATTGCATCACATCTTCAGCAACTAAGTTCAGCTCTCAGTTCTCAGCAGTTTTATTGTCATCAGTCATTTCCCACTGACTTTTCCAAAACAAGTTCAATTGAGGTCAGCTTTTAATTTTTTTATTTTACTGCTGCAGTTGTTGATGATTATATCTTCTTGTCAATGTCTAACAGTGGAGTTTTATTCCTCGGCACTGTCGCCAGTTAAATGTATTGATCCATTGCTGAAGAAATGTACTGCTGACTGGCTACTCAAATGAACTTTAATGCCTGGAATGACTTTGCATGTCCTTTATTGAACTGTTCATCAGTTCTAGAAAGGAAATAAAAATTGGAATTTGGCACAAAATATGTTTTAGCTTTTTTTTCTTTCTTTTTTTGAGTCGGGGGAATTTGGTTGGATCATCACATAACATTTATCATGAAAATGGTACCTTGCAAACAAAAAAATCCAAGTTTTAAATGATCATTTTATTTGATAAGACAACATGCTACCTACAGTTAATACCATATGCAAAAAAGTATTGACCCCAAAACTAAATCGAGAAATCTATAAAACTGCTTTATTTGATTTTTGATTTGAATGCTTTATTTCGAACATGCAAATTAAAAGACAAATAGAAAACAAACAAACCGAAAACAACGATAATAGTCAATCCAACAATAACAAAGTCAAAACAACAATAATAATACGAACAAAACATGTCCGAAAAGGAGTAGGATGAAGCATTAGCTTTTTTTGAACTTACCCCCCCTTTAGGAATTAGTTGCAGATGGACTAAACACTCCCGGGTTTTATTACTATCAGGCCTTTTCAGTTAGATAATAACATAAATTAATTATTATCTTACGCATGAAGTTGGCCAATAGTTGTCATCAGTAGCACACTGCTTAAGTTTTTTCCGTAATCCTGCTGAGAGAAAAACGCCGTCATAAACATTACCTCCATGGAGGAGGTAACTACATGCTATATCTGTAAATCTGATTTTTCTTCTGTTCCCAGTTTGAATGTGATCAAACAGCAGATTAACAATAAAGTTTCATATTTCAGTTGCTTTTTTTCCCAATCTGTGCTGTAATAGGAATCATATTGTTTCTCACAATGTAAAATGTGTGCAGGGTGTTCTTCTCCCAGCATTTCCGTATTCTTCTGTCTTAATATTCTTTACATTTCAGTTACTACATGGATGGCAGAGTGAAAAAAGTGGAGGACTTTCTAAAAAGTCGTCTGCTGGACACACTGACAGAACAAATCACCAAAGTTACCACGGTAAGTAAATATGTTTCCTTCGGAATCATGACATTGAAACGGCATTTTATATTTGCTTTATGCACGGTATACTTTGCACATGCATGAACTTGGTGCTTAACTTAACTTTATATCTGCAGGAAGTTGTTACATCTGCAAAATGTACCGGTAAATCTGGTGTATTTTTCAGAGGTCATATCTGGACTCATTTCTTTATGTAATTACATTTTGTAACCCAAATAACCCACATCTGAAAAACACATGAGTGAATCCTCTGGTTGAAATGGTTGCATCGACCGTGAGGTAATCTGATCACACATTGACTGATGTGTGAGAAATTCTGACTGAAGGACGAACGGTGCCAAAGCAAGTCCATGAAGCAAAACATAAAACATTTAATTAAATCTACTGGCGAAAATCAGTGACATCAGTTGTTCTGCTTTTACTTATTTGCATATGTAGGCATGTTCTGTTGCCATCTGTATTCAGCAGCGTTAACGTGAGTTCATTTAGCTGTTTTACTTTCAGTTAAAATCACAATCAGAGCAAACAAAGAAGAGATATCTGAGGGAAAAACACATCAGTGTATAAACAAATACAATCAAGGAATACAAATAAATAAATCAATAATCTTTTTTTTTGTTTTTGTTTTCTAAATAAATAAATAATCTTTCCTAGTTACGCACAAATCTCTTTTGTCTATGTAGTCCAAGTTGGATGAGTGATTAGAGGAAGATCCCTTATTTGTCAAAAGATAGACCTTGTCACAAAGTTCCATTCAAATGTGGAAATATAATATTATGACAATCCTTTTGTCGGACATGGGACATCCAGTAACCTTGCCTTGTCGCAATGAGGTTTCATGTGGGTGTAAATCAACTTAAGTTTAAATACTTCAGTTGTTAGATCTTGTATTGCTTTAAAAAAAAAAATGTCTGCATTCCCATAAGACATGGTAAATGAGGCCACACATACTTAATGAAACCTCAAAGTGATTTCCAAATCGAGCTTTGACGAGGCTGATTTTATTGTGGATTTTCTTTGATATTCGTGCATTCCCATCGTTCATTGCAGATTGTGAACACACATACACCTGGTAAGAAGGTGTGGCTGAGTGGGCTGGTACCGGCGTGGTCCGGAGGCATCAGTGATCTCTCTAATACGTACGCTGCTGGCTTTCTGTGAGTGCTTTCAACATTACCGGGTCTATGTTTACTGTAGCTACGTTTAATGATAATGAACCAGAACCAATCTGCAAGACAAACGATGTCTGTATTTATTCCCATTGGCTCTCTCTTGCTGATCCAGGTGGATGAACACGCTGGGTACGGCTGCTGTGCAGGGGATCGACGTGGTCCTGCGTCACTCATTCTTTGACTACGGCTACTCGCGCCTGGTGGACCAGAACTTTAACCCTTTACCTGTAAGTCTCTCCATTTCAGTTGAGCAAGCATTATAACCCTAACCCTATTGGTTCACACGCAGCCCTCCTGTCTTCATCTTAATAACAAGATTTGACTGAAGCAGTCTGCTGTGGACTCGATGCTTCGATGGCACCTCTCGCTCTTTTCCCGTGGGAGCTATTAGGTGAGATGAAAGGCGTTTAGCGGTGATGAGTGGTTAGACGCTGGGGCGAAATGCCATGTAACCTTATCCTTTTGTCAGTAGCGCAGGACTGTGTCCCTGCTTCCCTCAACCCCCCCATCGTAACTGTGTGCTTCTCTGTATGGGACAGGCAGCCACTGAGAGATTTGCAATCCGAGATGCTGATGCACAGAGATGTTAGTAAAACAGCCTACAACACTTGAGATGGAACTGTCCAATCCCATGATCCTCTAGGGTTTGATCATATTAATGGAAGGTCCGGGATTATAGCAGTCTTCCTAACCCTCATTATTATTATAGAGGTTGTTTCTGTATCGCGCTTCACGTTGCACTTGTGATGTTCCATTTTGTTATTTATGAAATGGTCTTATACACACACACTACATTTTTTAAATAGTGATGGTGAAAAGTGATGAAATCAGCCATTAATCAGTTTTTTGGTATTTTTCAATATTATTTTATTCTTGCTTTGATCATAAGAAATGCTAGAATCTAAAACTTCTGAATGCTCCTTTGACACCCGGCGTTATTGGGCTAAAGGGATTACTTATTTCATCGAAATGTGAAAGGTTTTCCACTGACTCGTTTGTAAGTTTTGTCCCTGTTCTTTCCTCTGCTTTCCTTTCAGCTATGATATGAAACAATCAAAGTGGCTCCGTTTTTCTCCCCTTCTCCATCACTCTTCTAGAAATGCGGTTTCCTGTTACAATCCATGCTTTTAACATTGGCTCTATTCAAATGCTGCACCGGCCTGACTACTGAGTGGATTTCCTGCAGGGCCAACTCATCTGGATGGGAAATTTATGACCTGGCTTCTCTCTTTTGCTTCACATTTCTATGCACCTCTGCTTTCCTTGTTCTTTTCCAGTTATCATCTCTTATTGGTTACCCTCCACTCATATTGTCTCCTTCCAGCTGAAGCATTTTTCTAATCATATAGAAAGCGGGGCGATGAATCTTTCCTGAGTTTACTTCTATTTTCTTTTTCTTTTCTTTTCTTTTTTTACAGCTGTTATCATTTTATCATTTTATGGGATGCCCAATTAGAGCTTGCTGAAGATTTTTACATCATAAATCAAGTTAAATTAAAGACGTTGAAATGATGAACTTCCTGCTGCTAGATGCAGAGAAATAGTATAAACTCATACTTTGATCTTTCTTCGGGGGTTAACTGGGTCTCATCCAGGCAGTCTGGCTCTCATTTGTTCTATTAGGTAAATACTGAAGGTTAATTGTTACACTCCCTGTTATTGTGCTCTTATTCCCGCAACTGTGCAGCTCAGCTTTGATTGGACCCTGGTGTACGACCGCCAGTCTTTTATGTGCAACTGGTTTCCTTGTGCCTGCATGTCTTCCTTTGCATTTCTTGGTTTAGATTTGGATAATTGTTCTTCTTAATGATAATTGCGATTCCGTTGTTGTGTAGTGGTGAACTGTGCATCTAAGTTAAGTGAAGAGTTGCATGACATTCTCCAATATCTTGGTATTAGCTGAGCTACATTCACCTTCGTATAAGCAGCGATTTTTAACGTACTTTTTAAAAAATTCTTCACATTTATTTGATCATTTTTAACGGTAATAGAACCCCCTTTAACTTTCACCGTGGGCAGGCATTCTCAGGCTATGCATTAATAACTCAGTTATTGATTGTCCTTAAGTACTTATTGCTGCTATTTATTAGCTCGTATCCAGGAAAGCTTCTGGGAGCTATACATTACCCGGCTACTTGATAGTAGTACACCAACCTGGACTGAGATGCACGTGTCTGATATTTCTTTCACGTCCTCATGAATAGAGTAGCTTTGCTCTTGTTCACCACTGTGAATTGGTGGTTTACAAAGTGTTCATGGTAGAGACGCCAGCCGTGTGTATTTCTGTTTGTCCATCTAAAGAGGGAGCGTGTGAGGAGGGCAGGGCGCCAGACCGAGCAATTAGATATCAGCGTTGCCAAAGACGTAATGTGAGCTGGTACCATCCGAAGAATATTAGTCATGTGTCCTGAAGCGTGAGTGTAGCACTGCTCCAGCCATCTTGCACTAATAAAACTCCAGACCCGATTGCTGTTCTGTGTTGAATGTATTAACGATCATAGATCAGAGTTGTGGCCATACGTTCATCCACCCATCCCTCTGCCCGTGGCCAACGCTACAACAGTTCCGTAGTGTGCTTTGCTTCTTCGATGCCTTGGCGGCAAATTAAGTTAAAGGCTGAATGGAAAAAAGAAGCCCTTAAATGTTGCCATATGCAGGATTGCATGGGAACTTCCTGAGGAACACATGTTTCTCTGGGTCTCTCAGAGAGGTGTTGCGTCTGCGTAACTATCCAGTGAGACACGGTGTGGTGATAACAGAAAACAACTATTCAAGATGGGGGATTTCAAATGTTCAGAAACATCATATTTATACCTGCCAGGTGCAAAAGGATCAGCGTTTGTTCAATGCAGTGCTGACATATTTGGACTTGAACTAGATGAGCTGACACCTTCCTCATGCTCATATTTTTAATATCTTACTGAAATCAACTTCCAATTTCATTGCTGACTATGCAAAATCAATATTTAGCATTTCTATATGACCTCTTGTAATGATGGATGTATCCTTACGTTTGAAACGGTGGAGTTGGCAATACTTCTAAGCTACTTCCCTGCTGGTGCTTCTTTCTCAGATGCTCCTTTTGAAATGTACTTTCTCTTCTTTCTTTTTTTCTTTTTTCTTTATCTTACAACAACAACCAAGTGAATTCCATCTTAAAATTTTTTGTGATAAAATGATCCGTAATGTCATAAAAGTGCAAATCTGGTGTTGCCCCCCCCCCCCCCCCCCCACAGGAATACTGGTTCTCCCTGGTCTTCAAACGCTTGGTTGGTCCGAGGGTTTTAGCTGTGAGAGTGGCTGGACTACAAAGAAAGCCGCAACCTGGACGAGTCATACGAGACAAGCTACGGATCTACGCCCACTGCACCAGCAACTACAAGTATGTATACATCTGGAAGGCCTTGGATTAGCCTGTACACTTTGTATATTTATGTGGTGATTCTTTTCAATTGAAACTGACAGATGACACCATCCTATTAGCCCCCTAGTGGTGCCCGAACTTGCTTTGGAATGGGATTGCAGATAGATTGAAACAGATCGCTGTGGTTTTTAGCTTCTTCTCCTCCCTCTGTCCTCTCGCAATCACCTGTGGCTCAGCGTTTCTTAGAGAAGAGCAAAATCCCTTACCTTCCCATTTAACATCCCATAAATAAGGAGACGCCAGACTCCGGCTCATTCACAGCGCAGAGCCTATAAAATCTAACGGGTATCACTTATCAGGTGTGTGGGCTCTGTCCCCCCCTGCTGCCAAAGAGCCGTTGAAAGGTGTGCAAGGCCCTTTTCCCATCTAGGACTGGCTGGAGGGGGGGGGGGGGGGCTGGACGGGGAGGGACAATAAGGCAGTCTGTGACAGGAGGAGATGTGATGGCCGTTTCAAGGTTATCATTTAACCCAAGCCCGTGGCTGTCAGCAGCAGGCTAGACTTACGGGCCTTAGAGGGGCCCGTTTACAAGTGGAGCATCGCTTAGAAAGATCGCGGAGCTGCAAGCTGGGATTTCCATAGAGCCGCACAAATATATAAGCTTCACTTTGCTCCCGCCACCTGTATTGTAAAGAGACGCTGCTCAGCTCCATTCAGCAGACGATCAGACAGTGAAGCAGTCCATCTTGAATTTGATCCGTCTTGCAGCTAGTTTTACACAGTGAGCCTTACATAGACATGCAGCCGAAGTAATGTGACTGCTCTGTGTAAAACAGCAGAGGTTGTGAGTGCACTCAGGCAGCCAGTGATTTGAAAAGTATATGGCAATTACATATTTGACTTTCACTGCCCTTTTTACTCCTTGTAATGGTTTCCATCACATTTCTTTTCCAGCCATGCTCAAAAAGCATCAACACATGTTTATGCCGCTGGTTTGAATCTTAAATCTCAAACCCTTACCATTTGAAAAGGGCCTGAAAGGCTATTATCTCTCCTTCAGTCTCGCATCAGATCCATCACCCGGCTTCCCAAGAGTTAAAACGCAGAGCCAGAAGGTTCCGTTCAACAGGACTCTGTTTTATTTCACTTAGTGAATATTAAAGTTACGACAGGTTGCTGAAATAAACGGTTCACCCTGTATAGATGCGATCAAAGATCAAATTAAAGCTCAAACCAAAAGAGCCTCAAAGACACAAGTTGTCTGAGGTGAGCCTGAGCCTGAGCACTGAGGCAGACGCGTGGTATTCACTACAGCGCTGTTGTCTTTGTCTTCACCTCTGGGCCCTTAGATTTTATCATGTTTATCTCATCTGCCTCATCCGGTTAGTCACCTCCAGCCAGTATCCCCTAACAAATGGAGTCCCCAGCACTTTGCTCTCAGGAGAAGGATTCAGACACTGTTTTGAAAGCAACTAAAGAAGTGTTTCCATCCAATCACACCATTAGATAGCCTTATAGGCTTTACAATGATTGATTCCAAATATAGACGATAGTCTATGACGGCAAACAACTTTCTTTGTTCTGGAATTCCCTTCCTGAGAAGGTTTTACCTTACTTCATTGTTTTTATGTCAGTCCTTTCATCCACTTTTGATCAATGAGTTGTGGTTTGATTCTGTTTATTGTATGTGATAAAAAAAAAAAAACATATTAAAGATGCTCTTCTCTTTGTAGTCATCTTTAATTATACCCAATATTATTCAGCTCCGCAACGTAAAATATAATAAATCTCTATGAACAGATGTGGAGAGGAGCCTTCCATAATTGTCTCTTGTTCATGCAAAGGAACGTTTGGTCATGCTCTTCATCATTTTATCTTTGGTGACAGTCATAATTATGTGAGAGGATCCATAACCATCTACATCATAAACCTGCATCGGTCGCGAAAGAAGATCAAGCTGGCGGGGACGCTGCGCAACAACACTGTCCACCAGTACCTGCTGCAGCCCTACGGCGCCGACGGCCTCGGAGCCAAGTTAGTACCCGTCTGTCACTGGCTTTCGCTCACACACACACACACACACACACACAGTGGCACTGCACAATTGTTTTCTATGGTAATCAAAAGTTGAAGTCGTTTTCAACACGAGTCAATTTTGCAAAAGTCTCAAAGGTGCTGAGGTCATGCAAATGGATAACGAGAATTTTGTGTACAATGTACGACGCTGTCCTTTTAAGGGTTTTTATTTTTTACTCGAGCTATTTAATTCCTGCTGCGTCATTATGATGTGTGAATAAAAACACACAAGCACGTTTATTGGTTTCTAAATTGTTGCTTACTGCAACACACAGAAAGAAGATTCTGACAAGTAAAAGCTAATAAATATCTGAAATCTGAGGCAGCATTATGGCGAGCTCATGCCGTAATGATGACTTCCTGTGTTTGTTTGACTGCTTTACTGAAGATGAAGCTTTTGTCTGTTCATTTTTCTTTTGTATTCATATCCCATCAAATTGATTACTTCCTACTGCCTTAAAGTGGCTCTAGAAATGAGCGCTGGAGGGTGGCAGTCCCGCTCTTCTTCCTTCCCTCTCTGTTATGTCTGAATTTCAGACTTAAGCCTGAAATCCTGGAATATCAACCTATTGACCCAGGACTGTGTGTGTGTGTGTGTGCGTGTGTGTGTGTGTTAAACGATAGAAACGTTCAGCCTTAATTGAAGCTCGGCCATTGATCCTTCAATAACGGCATAATGATGGAGGATGTTTTAGGTGTTAGAACAGGATTGCAAGGAGTTTAATAGCAAAGTGAGCTAACGATGGGCCTTTTTCAGGCCTTAAGTGCTTTTCTTTACCACCGGCAGCGCAGAGGGACTTTTTATGAAGAATGTAGCAACACCAGATGTCTATAAAATTGTGTGAGTAGTGGGCTATTTAGGGTTGGCATGGCTTTCAAATTGAAGTCTTTGCATGCTGAAGGAAAAGTTTAGGCAGTTTGTCTGATTTATAACTTGTCCTTATTGAGCATAATTTAATTATAGGTTTTATTGAAGCTTCATGTAAAAATATCCAGACCACTGCCTTAGTCTCTATATTATTGTAAACTTACAATTTAGCAATAAAACAACTAATAAGAGCAGCACTTCAAAGAAGAAATGTTGTGTGTTAAAGATGCATGAGGGGCAGCTTCTCCTTAGAGCATGATTTATTATGTCGCTATGACGACTACTTTAAGTTCGTAAGCTTAGATAATGTGCTGCATAGAAACAATGCGCTTTTGAATGGGAGAAATGTGAAAGTCATGCTACAGCTGACTCTAATGTAGGAATTTCATGATACAGTCCGGATTTATTTTAAAGGATATGTATTATTTTTGCATTCTTTTGGGGATAATAATCTTCATGTTTGACCAATAAGGTGCTCATTAGCGTTACATCATGTTTACTCGAACAAAACTTGAGTGGTTTGTTATGGTAAAACTAGTAGTGCTAAATGTTAAAAGAAAATGGACAAAGAATAAGAGTCACAGAATAAAACTAAAAATGGCAGACACACATGAGGTAATCTTTTTCTGTTTCTGTGCAAGTTAAGCACAAATGCAAAACATGTTGCATGTTTTACAAGTAAAGGCATCATTTATCCTTCATCTTTAGATCGACAGACTTTCTCAATTTCACTTTCTGTACATTTGACATTTAATTGTAATGCGATTATACAGTAGTATACTGTGCCTTTAGCTCCAGAGAAAACTAGATGAAGCCACAATTTTGTAAGAACAGCGCCCCCAAGTGTACAACTGACAGAAGTAGACTTAAAAGCACGAGGTGCATGAAGCCGTCCAGCTTTGCAGCTTCCTGTTGCATGGTTTTCCATAGCCACCGGTTTGGTGCTGCGGTCTGAGCTTCCTTCCTGTGGTTCTTCTCTTTGCAGGCACGTCCAGCTCAACGGGGAGAAGCTGCTCATGTTGGACAACGAGACACTTCCTGAATTGAAGCCTAAGACGTTGAGGGCTGGGCGGACGATAGCAATGCCTCCCATGACTATAGGCTTCTACGTCATCAAAAACATTAACGCCTACGCCTGCCGAAGATAACGCTGGCCCTGTGTCTCTGGGACAGAGGAAGGCTCATCTTTTTACACCCCTTCTTTGTAAAATACAGGGACATTGGAAAGCTAGATCAGGATTTACTTTCTCTCCTGCAGGGCGGACACTGGGCGTTAAGGCCTCTGGTTTAAAAAACGCCTCTTTCAATGGTAGTATTTAAATCGCTGTACAAAATTTCAAACAAAGCCAACCCTTTCTGTGTTCTGTCCTCCGGTCTAACAAAGACACAATCGCCTAAGACGCTTAGAAATGGCTGCACTGGACCCTTTTCATATGTTTTTATCAGGAATTCTGTATATGCTACAAGACTTGTTCGGACAGTGATTGTTTTCCTGTTATGTTGTGTAACATCAAGATACAAAGCTATTTTTTATTGTTATTTTTTTTGTCTGTGATTGTCAGACTGAGAGATTGTAATCTCTGTGGTCGTCAAGATAATTATCTTTTCCTTAAAGTATTTTTTCTGCTCTTTTACCAACACACAACAAAGGTAAAATTGAAAATTTTGGGGGCTCATGGTTTCTGAATCACATACAAGTCAACGCCAATTTCATTTTTTTTCACCAAGCAAACAATACGGTGTGTACAAGGTAATATCTGGACTGTGTATGCATGTGTGTTTTTTTGTTTTTTTTTACAAAGCTACTGATGTCCAGTCTGTTTCAGTTTCCTCCCTTGCGGTATCAAGCGACTTAAAGGGAAACTCGGTATCTATGAAATTCTGTTTCTGTATATTTTGTGTATCGTCACATAATCGTTGTCTTTTCAACGGCCTCGTTCAGTTTAAACGCGGCGTAAAGTTTCCACCGTGTTTCTGTTTCACAGTGAAAAACAAGCTCTTTGATTTAAAATCACTAACTCTGTGAAACTGTGTTTAAACTTAAAGTATCTCATTATCTTCAGTGTGATCTCACATTTTATAATCCTGTTATGCTGCTGGGATTTTATACTAAATATATATTATATATTTTACATAATTATGTACAGATTTACTGTCATATATGCATTGTATTGTACATAAAAAAGAGTGAGTGTTTACCAAAATATACACCTAATTTATACGATTAAATACTTTGCTTTTTTTTTACTTGTATTATTAAAAATGAATTTACCTTTACTAACTCAAAAACTCAACAATTATTTTAAGAATGGGGCACAGACATTTTTGCATCCTTAATTTAGTTGTATCTCATAATCAAGACTTAATCCAGTCAGCGCAAAGTAGGTTCAGTGTCTGAGCAAATTAAATTAACGAATATTTGTCCTCTGAATGTTTATAATTCATGTAGAGATGTTCATATTTCCTTTGGAGAGCATTATTGTAATATGTAAAGTGTGCTGATATATTTTTTTGTGTTAAGAAATGTTTACATTTATAATAAACACCATGAAATATCTAAGCGGTTGAAGAATCCTTCAGGCCACAATCTGCACTGATGCAAAGGTTTTAGGTTTTCATCAGTATTAAACTGATTTAAAATAAACTAGAAATGAGAGCATTTTGGACTGTGCTCTTTTTGCACCTCATCATGTGAATTAACTGACTCCACATCAGTTCTCGAAATATAAAAGAGGATCTACACGATGAGAAGAAAAACGGAACAAGGGGATGAGGATATGATTTATACAGGAGAACAACGACGAGCACGGATACTCCAAAACCATCAATAAAAGATGCCAAACTATTGCAGTTGCATCCGTTTTCTTGTAGATGAGATAATCGTCTCATCTGCAGCTGCTTTCCCACCTTGCAGGTCACGGGTGTCGCTGGAGCCAATCCCTTTATTATTAGTCGCAGGCGGGAAAATGCTTTTTTCACTCAACATACAATTCACACCTAAGTTAAGGGAGAGAGAGACAAGCCGCATAACAGTACCCAGGGAGCAAAGTCTGGGGTTCGGTGCCTTGCTCAAGGGCACCTTGACAGCACTTTTACGCTCACTGGCCCCAGATGTGGAAGCAGCTGGACAAAGTTTTGTTGTGGAAGATTGCTGTCTTCTCAGAGCACAAAGCAGCTGCTGATGGGAAACATGACGCCGGGGTGGGCGAGACCTCTAGACCCCAGCTTTGGCCCAGATGGGCTAAACCCGGGCAGGCCAGGCTTGTTTTCTGCTGATGCACAGACAACTGAGATCTGCTTGGTAGGATCATGTCAAAGGGAGATGAAGGGCCTGCCCTTAAAAAAATAAAATAACTTGACATTCACTTCCTTCCAGAACCTGCCCTGGGCTGATTTCTATAAAAAGCAAGGCAAGCTTGAACTGCATTAAAGTTTGATGATAGTGACTCATGAATACTGGCGGCCTTTCAGAGACATGATCCAAAGCATATACCTTTAATTATATTTTTGTTTTAAGTTCCATTTGTGGAAAATGGCCTTTGATTTTTATCTAAGTGGCAGAAATGCTTGAGTCTTGTTGCACATGCGGCTCAATTCAAAGAGTTCGAACCAGACTGGCTTAGCTTGTTGTGAGGAGGAAAACATTAGCAATATGCTACGAAGGCTGCAGTTATATTCACATTTAGCTTCTTGTGCAGACGGGCTTTGTTTTTTTTGTTTTTAAAGCATGGTGCAAACCTGGGAGAGTAGCGTGCGAGAACAGACATCAATGATAGTTGAAACTGATCACCTGTACGGTTGATAAACAACAAGTACCTGTCTGCCAGGGTAAAACAGAATCCAGATTTTATTGAAATCAAAAGTATGTTAGTTCAGTAATTAATTCTGACCCTTAAGAGTTTAATTAACCATATAACAAAGTGAAATGGATCACTGAGAGCTTAATGAGCTTCCTGCCGCTCAGCCTGGCATCTAGATACATTTGTTTTTTCGGGCAAATATTCCTTCATCTAACCCTTTTACTTTTCATAGCAAATGGTGAGTGTCACTTTCTCTTACAAAATCGAACGTGTTGTGCCGTGTCTGACCACTTCTGCGTGACAGTGCCTCCTTAGCGGAGGTTACTGTTACCCAGGCCTGCCGAATACTGTTTACACTCCGTGATCCATTTTGAGACATGCAAGGCCCCCTTTGACCCTGTTACTATACACTGAGGACTTCATGATGTTTACTCTGTATATACATTAGTCAACTTGAATAAAACTTCCATGAATGCTGGATCCCCAGAAACTGATGGACTCGATTAAACCTTGCAACCCACAAAGTAGATCTCTTTGCATTTTTAACCCAAGCAAGGTTAATAAAACATAAATATTTATGTTACTATGTGGTTCTTTGCCCTGCTCAGAAGCCAAGTATACAGTCTGTGTAGAATGTTACGGTGCAGCACACGTTTGTTGTAACCATCGAAGCATTCCTGGTCCAGCAGCCTGCTGTTTATCAAGTTTGTGGATATACATCGCATAATGCAGGCTAAGAGTTAATTATGAATCTGTGATATTTACACTTTGTGGAAGCTAAATTGCTATTATAAAAATATACGACTTAACTATTTAACCACGTCAAATAAGAACAGCTCAATGCAAAAAAGTCACCCTTTCTCTCACTTTCAACACAGAATTTCTACTGCTGTGTCAGCATTTTTCAATGCACCAAATGGCAACCCTCACAAAAGCTGCACAATTTTTTTCTGTCCAGGCCTCAACACTCATCAGGGTTCAATGCCTGAACTCCAAGACATACAACAGTCTCGACTAAAAAAGTACAGAACAGGCTGACTTCAGTACGCTGAGAATTATCTTGATAAGCCACAGAGGTTTTGGAACGGTGTTCTGTGGAGAGATGAAACGAAGCAATAAGTATTAGGAAAACCTTGAAGAAAACTTCCCAAGCAGAAGCTCCCTGGGTATCATTAGACATTCCCGAAAAGGACAATGATCCCAAACAGACCTCAAAGTCCACCCAGGCCTGGTCTCAGAAGTCATTTTGCATTCTGGAGAGGCGTTCACAGTCACCCAGAGAATATCTGTGATCGGCTTTGAGGAAGGTTCCAGCTGTAAACTGAGGTCTATTTACAGAACTGCAGGCTTTTGTCCAGGAGAAATGGACTAATTAAAATTGTGAAATAATTAAAGTTGGATGAAAAAATATATAATATTGAGCTATTTAACTGTTTTTATATGATCTGTTTATTGCAAACACCTGATAAATGCATCTTGTAAATAAACCAAACAAATTGAGATGATTCATTTTTCATTTCCTTTTGTCGATAGCGTTTTCTCACAGATTCCAGTATCGGGCCTATTTTCTTAAAGATTTGCTCTACAAGGCGGAGCAGGCCGTATTCCGTACCGAACTATTGACCGCAGCACAGCCTCCCCGTCATGTGGCTCCAGGACCACCGAACCTCGGCGGCACCAGCCCCTTTACCGCGGGCACTGATCCAGGACCAGCCTTGCAAGACGCGCCCCGCTGCATCCCGATGGCTGCGTCTGTTTCCAGATCAGCTTCAAGTCGCCGCTCTTGACGCGCCGCTGCTTGTCACGTGACCCGTCGCGCGGACGGAAGCTGGCCGACTTGAGTCTGTGAGATGAAGACGAAAGCCGACAACAGGATGCTGTGGTCTCCGTCCGCGGGCGGGGGAACACCGTGAGTGCGTGTTTGCTGTTTGGATGCACTTGTTTACGTTGTTTATCTGAAGCGCGCGCGCGCGCGGGTGCGCGTGTTGTATCAGAACAGCTTCTACGGCCAAAAGTTTTCGTCCGTGGCGAATCAGCGTAAAAATACACGCAGAGGCTCGTGACGTGTTTTACGTGACGGTGCGGTTAGCGGGTAAAGTGTCATGTCTGACCGCGCATTTATCCTGTAAAAGTAATCGATATCAAAACATCGTCCGCGGGAACTTCAAAGAGAACCGCACTCCGGTTAGCAGCTGAATGGCGCTATTGAGGAAGCGTTGCGATCGCGTTTTCCGCCTGTCTGTGACGGTGGGAGTGAGGCCAGAGGGGTTGTGCACGCGCGTGATGGTGGGAGAGTGGGACTAGACGGCTTGTGCACGCGCGTGATGGTGGGAGTGAGGCCAGAGGGGTCGTGCACGCGCGTGATGGTGGGAGTGGGACCAGAGGGGTTGTGCGCGCGCGTGATGGTGGGAGTGGGGCCAGAGGGGTTGTGCACGCGCACCGCAGTGTTTACCTGCACGCTTACGGGTAAAGCTGCAGCGTTCGTTAATTTAAATGATCGGTATTTTTATAGTATGTGTGCGTGTGCGTGTGCGTGTGCGTGTACGTCCTGCCATTTTCAGCTGCAGCAGTAATCCTCCTCCTCGTGGACTTTTACACCCTGTGGATGACAGTAGCTTCAAATCTATTCCGGCATGAGGCTTTTTAAACTCATCACTTCCTCTAAAATGATAAGCAGCTTCCCGCATCTTAAACGAACTCTGAATATTAACAGGAAACTGGTTATTTTTAATTTTGAACGTAAATTGTGCTGTTTAAAAATGGACCAAGTCTTTAAACTTTAGAGCTTTTAACTTAATAAAGCTGATGCTGTTCCTGATAGGACACTTTATTCATCGTTCACATTGCTCTTTTCTGAATGCTGTAAATTACATTAGTATTAGTTTTATAAGTATTGCCCCATACCTCGACACAATAAGGGCAGAACTAGTGAATTATAAAGCAGATTGATTTAAGAAGTCGTTCGCTTGAGAAATAATACACAAGGATTTGGACATTTTATCTTTTAATGTGATTTACTTGTGTCTTCCAACTTGACTTTTTATGAATAATTACTCCGAGCAATAATAATTCATTTCCACATCGACGGCACGGCTTGTAAAAAAAAATCATGCATTTGGGTTTATTTAAATTAAGAATTTATTTATTTGCATCAAACCAAGTTTTTAATACTTTGTGAATTCCTTTTCCATTCCATCCCTTAATATTATAACATCTATATAATTTATAGATGGACGCTCACACCTTTTGAATTGTGTGCGATCGATCTGGTAATCTGGGCCTGTGTCGTCCCGACCTCGTGAACGTACCCTTGATGGGTTCTGCATTGAAACCTTTCCCGGCAGGATGCGTGCGGCGAGATCGTGCCGGTGAGCCCACGGTCCAGATGAAGTGTCTGCTGATAGCCAGCGAGAGCGCCGAGCTGCTCTTCCACTGGACCGACCACGAGTTCCAGCACGCTCTCCAGGAGAAGTACGGGGCGTCGCACGAGGAGGGCCTGGGGGTAAGGAAGGAGGAAGAGAAAACGGGCCTTTTTTTTAAACTGGCATCCGCCAGGACGACTCTTCATTACCGGTAGCTCCTTCTCATTTTCAGCCTCCGTCCTTTGAGGACAGCATCAGCACCCTGTTCGCCCCCATCATCATCTCCTGCAGCACCATGGTGGACAGGCTGGAGGACAGCTACACGTCGTTCACCACGGAAAACAAGCACATCTACGTGCTGCAGCAGGTAGAGCCTGACATCGGTCCTCGCCACCGCGCAAATCAATGAGCACCAAAGGTCTGATCTGAAATATGAGGAGGATTTCCATTTGCTCTGAATCCTCTTGGATCATGTTCGGAAATTCCATCCAGGTTTCTGCATTCTTGGGTTTAGCAACGGCAGCAGCGCCGTGAGCGCCATGCTGAGCGCTCTTAGGCGGAGGCGTCGTGTTTGTCTCGTGGAGCGAATCAAGCCGTCCTTTGTCCCGCTGCGGCACATGACGCAGTGCTGATCACTGACGACGGGCCCATTCAGAGCAGCATTCGGCACCTTAAGACGTTCTGTTCTGTACAGATCTGGACGAAATGATCAGGGAATGATTAAATCTTGGTGGTGATCTAGAAGAGATCCTGGATTCTGGATGAGTTTAATATCTTCAGTAACATTGCAGTCAATGGAGCTTCAAGATTTGTTCCTCGATATCTCGGGTGATTATTGACCGATGTTTATGGAGTTCAGCACAGTCATGTAGGGTGGTGGTGGTGGTGGGGGGGGGGTGTCTATCTTACCACCGAAGTTCATCCAGATCAGATCCAGAATGGAGTCGGTGTCAAATATTAAATGTTAACATTGAAAAGCTTCAATTACGGATTCAAAAATCAGTTAAAATCAACTCAGATTCACTTTTACTTTCCACGGTTGTTGTGTAAAGATACAAAGAACAATCTAGAACCGTTTGGTGCTGATCCAGATCACCATGTGGACGGTGTAAATCCAGTTAGGAGGGGAACGAGGTCTGCGCTCTCTCCGAGTGCTTTTCTAGTATTCTCAGACGGTCCGGTTCGAATGGTAACCGAGGTAACTTTACGTCCTCCGCAGTTCGATGAATGTCTCTACATCGCCGTGAACGGAGACGGTGACGAGGAAGAGGATGAGCTGAGGAGGAAGATCTATGTGATGAAGAAGATGCTTGAAGTCCTGTTTGGCATGGTCACTCTCAGCAGTCACCTCCTCAGAAAAGAGTAAATCACCGCGGCGCCGGCCGGTGGTGAGGCGGTGGCGGCGGCGGCCTGTTGACCCTTTGCTGCTTGTCTCCAGGCTGCGTCCTCAGAACCGGCTGCAGAGAACCAGGCTGTGGAAACAGCTGCAGGCCCTGCTGGAGACCTACGGCCACCTCCAGGAGAACGACCAGAGCTTCTTGGTGGAGGTGCAGAGCGCTGCTACGTCCTCCTCTTATTGGCCTACCGTTGTTATGACGACACAAGTCGTCATTGTTTCGTCAGTGGCTTCTTTTTCGTGTCTTTGTCAGTCGACTGTGAGAACATTTCCTAGAAGACGGCAGCGAGAATCAGGAGATGTTTTCTTCCGTCTGCTTTCCTGTCACGAATCGTTTGATCCGCCTGATTGTGATGATTTGAGGGAACCAAAATGTTTTTGCGTGATCTACATAAAAATCATTTCGCACATGTTAATATCCTTCATTTCCTCCCTAGTTGTGCTGCCGACTGTTTTCTTTTTGAAAGGGGAAATATTGTGGAAGTGAATTTGTCCAAAAGGAAGTATTTTCATTCATTTCTCAGGCATTGATCTTGGTGGGGAAACTGTCTGCAACTTGGTTTGCATTCCTAAATTCCCGCTGTAGGAATCATCCCCTTTCAGATAGACATTGTTATTCCTCTTTTTCAAGTTACGATCTTTCGTGAAAAGCGAGTGTGCGCGCTAGGTTTGAACCGGCGGTGGGCGTAGAAAGGACTCTCCGCTCTTTCAGGCCGTGGAGAGGCTGATCCACCCCACGCTGTGTGAGCAGTGCATCGAGTTTCTGGAGCGCCGTTTAGTCCAGTACCTCAACAACAGCGCCGAGAGAGCGGGAGAGGAGGTGCTGCACGCCTTCGTCCTCGTTCACACCAAACTGCTTGCCTTCTACTCGAGGTACAGCCGAACTCCGTCTCATTCGTCCCACGAATTGTGTCTCTTGCGGGACTTCCGAGCCGGTTGTATTAAATGAAGGTTTACCCTCGTTGCCCCCCCCCCTCGTAGCCGCAATGCAAGCATGCTCACCACCTCAGACCTCCTGGCCCTCATCATCATGGCGCAGAGTATGTATCCCAGCGACATGGACCAAGACGGCCCAGACCCTGAGGTAGATGGCACTGACGCTGCGCCAGCCGGAAACCTCTGGTGGCCTCGTTTCTGGAGATTACTGACTTGTTTTCCGTGCGTCCGCGTGTGATCGGCTCTGAAGGATATCGAGAGCACATCGGGTTCTGCTCCTGAAAGTTTCTACACCCCAGAGCCCTCCCCAACGGGCAGAGACTCGGGAAGCTCGGGTGGGTTGCGCAGGAAGTTCATTGGTGAAGCCCTGTGTTGTTCATCACAAGGCAGGAGTGGGAAATGAGCCGGTTCTGTGTGCGTCCCCAGACGAGCCGGTGGGAAGACGCTCTCCTGAGTTTGGGTTTGTGGAGCCGGACGTCCAGGTGAGTCTGAATTCTCTCTCTCGGTGATCAACCGGATCAAAACGAATCATTCCCTCAGATGGCAGAGGACAGCCTGCAGACTCTTGAGGTTCTTCCGCCGGATCCTTCAACCCCTAAAAGGGTGTTCTTGGAGGTGTCGCTGAAAGAGGGGCTGTATCCCATGATGCCTCACTCCATGTACTGTCTGCCACTGTGGCCCGGCATCACGCTCGTTCTGCTGACTAAGGTTTGTGAATTTGTGAAAACGTTTCTCTCCTTCAGTAATAACCAGCAGGGAAGGACACGCCTGAAACATTTATTATTTAACTACAGCTTCATGGATCTCAGACGTCTTCTTTTTGTCGTGTCCACGCTGATTAGATTCCCACCAGTGCTGTGGCCACATCGGTGTATACGTTTTTGGAGGCATTTGCCAAGCTGGAGAAGCGTTTAAATGAAGGCCAGGAAGGTTCCGCTCCGACCAGAGGCCAGCCGATACACAACATCCGCCACAGACTGGACAAGTTCGTTAAAGCCCTGGGGCCCAGCGAGGTGCAGCTTTGCTCTTAAACTGTTGTAGAAACCCCTTGTAAAAACATGGCGGTTATAAATCTTTATCCAATCACAGCCCACACTAAAACCGAACTTTCACCCTTCCTTCAAGCCTTCTTTGTTCTTACAGTGTCGGTCGCAAACAATGAAATGGTTTATAGTTTAGCGCATAAACAATTCAGGACCAGCAAAAATTAGGTTGTTTAAAACAAAATATGTGCTAGTTGGGGGGGGGGCTTTTATTGATCATTTTCTATCCAGTCGTTGCAGTTACAAAATGTCTGGACAGAGTTCAAGAACCGAGCTTTCGCCAAAGGTAGAACTGGGTTCAACAGAGAGTAAGTCTTCTGGCGCCCCCTACTGGCACAAGCAGCATCATCGCGTGTCTGTTGGCTGATCCTGTGAGTCTGATACTCCTGTTTTTTTTTTCCAGCCTCATCCCATGGTGCAAGAATATGAAGACCCAGCTGTGTAGAATATACAAACGGTGTTTTCTGATCGACCCTGGATCAGCTGATTTTGCTCAGCGTCTCTCGCCGGGTCTGCAGGAGCGAGCCCAGTCGATGCTGCGGTACGTATCAGCCGGCTGAACATTGATTTGTGTATATTTGACCGCTTATAGTTTGTGTTTTCTTTCTCTCTCTCTGTCTTGTGGCCTTTTGTTTCGACGCTTTCCTGTCACCGTCAGAGAGAAACTGATGGACTGGAAGGATTTCCTGTTGGTGAAAAGCAAGAGGAACATCACCATGGTGTCATATCCTGTCATGCTGTAACTGTATAAAGGTTCGTAGGTACTCTGCATTGATGTGTGGCCTTAACCCACTGACTCTCACCTACCTGGAGGATTTCCCTGGTCTCATCCATTTCATCTGCGTGGACCGATCCACCGGTCAAGTGATCGCACCTTCGCTTAGCATCAAGGAGCGCGCCACGCCTGAGCTGGGAAACGGGCCAGTGGCTCAGTTCATTAAACGCAAGGTCAGACATGAAGTCTTTATTCTTTACTTGAAGCTGATAACAGTAGTGTTACCGTAGATTGCTGATGAAGAGCGTGGCGGAAACGCACAGATAAAGAAAGTCCAGATTAAAAAAGATAAAAGTAGCGATGAGAAAATGCTTTCTCTGTTCCTTTAGAATCCTCCTGCTTCTGTTTGTCTGAAATGAATTCCACTTTGCTAATCTATTCTTAAGGTGTGGAAGCTGGTGGGCACAACACGGCGTTACCTCCGGAAGGGCTATTCCACAGTCACATTACGGGACGGGGACTTCTACTTCTGCTACTTCCTGTGGTTTGAGAATGAAACGGTAAATCACTTCCTTTTTCAGTAGCTATTGATAAAAATAAATAAAGTGAGGATGAGAAATCTGTCTCTTACAGCCTATAATGTGTCCATCTTATAACAATAAGGGCTTCAAGCTGGAGGCAGGAGACATCCCCGTCCTACCTGATGACTCCGCGCCCATCGGGATGCTTGCCTGGGACTACTACAGGTAAACAAAGTGCGCCTGACTAAACTGCTAGACAGAGAGAGCACAACCAGTGCTAAGCTATGAACCCGCCCACCAGGAAGCTGCTGCGGTACTACAGCAAGACCCACCAGGGTGAGGCGGTGAACTGCTACGAGCTGCTGACCGTCCACCTGGGGGTCGTCCCCACTGAGCTCATCCTGCAGCACTGCAGGCAGCTGGCCAGCAAGCTGTGGGAGCCGTCACGCAACCCACTGCTGTAGCCGGACCCACAAACCGAAGCTGAAGTCGCCAACGTGACAATAATATAAACTTTATTTATATAGCAATATAAATTTGTCAAGAACGGAACTGTGGCCTGAGCTTCATGTTTCCTTGCAGTATATAAAGTTTTCCTACCGTAGAGCGGCTCAACATATTTATTACAAGCACGTATTTATGTTTCTGATTAGCACAAAGCAGCACCCCTGTGTACTTATGCACTATTATAACTTTTGATATTGTTTTGAATACTCATTTGTCGTCTGTTTCCTTGTACTAATACTGCGTAATTATTATTTTTAGCTTTTGGAAACTAATAGATTTTCATGGAGGCTTTTTACTAAGACTGGTGTTGTAACCTGTGTGAATAAACCACGCAACAGCAATCACCGTATGAATTAAACATTTTGGAGATGACATTTATTCTCTTTTGTAAACAAACTCAAATACGGCTTGGATCACCCGTCCAATCGCCGAACAGCAGTCTCAAGTTACAGCTGGTGAGCTAACAAATTCCCTGAATTCAGACGAGTCAGTGGGTGAGAATATCTGCCTTTCAAAGTTTGATCTCTGGTCGGTCGTCCCTGGAGTCCGAGCGTTTTGGAGGTGATGATTCCTCCGGCAGGACGCGGTTATTTCTGGAGTGTTTCAGCATCCGTCCTACTGACTCAGAGCTCCCGTGAGGTCCGTCACAGCTCCTGCAGCCACCAGGTCCCTCAGGAAGCGTTTCTCGGCGCTGACGTCATGCACCACCTGGGTCAGGTGGCAACAAAAGATAAACACGGGCACGCTGGCTGGAAATCTGTTAGGAATCTGTGCCATTGTCTGATAAGTCAATCTGAATTTACTTGAGCGTTCATAGCACCCATAGGAATGGTCTCATAGTAGTGGAGCCTGGCCTCTGGGTGCTGCAGGTCGTACCCGAACCCTGCCAGGCTCACCTGGTCGCACAGCTGCAAGGCCATCACCACTGCACTGGCGCCGAGGGTTGGCACCATCTGTTTGAAAAGAGAGAACGCTTTTAACCAGCATGAGAGTAACTCTCCTGCCCCAAAAATCCCTTTTAAGTAGCAGAGAAAGATTCATTTGAGCATGATGGCGCTCTTCATTCCTCGCCCTACTGCTGAGTCAGAACATGCCTTAGCCAGGGATTATTAGGATACGTTGTTCAGGACAGGTTAGTCCGCCCAGGCATGCCATTGTTAGAGGATTTCTGCTTTTCTGTATGAATGCATAATGGGATCAAAGGATACAAAGAAACAACAACACAAAGGTTTTTACACAGACGGGAACTCACGCTTCCCGGCTTTTGAGTGTATTTCTGAAGGACTTGTCCCGTCTTGTGGATAATCTCTGGGTGCAGGATCCGGAAGGTCTCTGGGCTCAGAGGGATTTCATCCACCACCTCCCTCCAGAACCACAGTTTGGACCAGAAGCTCTAATAAGAGCACGTTGGGTGAGCGTGAGCGTGATGGTGTGATAGCAGAGATACCGCTTGTGCTGCTGAGACACTTTCTGTTTACGGAGGTTCCCGCGATGTCGTCTTACCAGACGCTGTTTGGTGACAATAGAAGTGAGCCAGTCCAGGTCCAGGCTCTTAAATACCACTAATGCAACCATGGCTGTTCTTTTATACTCTCCTGCAGAATGAGGCGCTCCCTCTGGATACATCAAGCGGATTGTGGTGTGGGAACCGGCATCTCTCTCAAAGCCCGGCACCGGTGCGTTATTCATCCTGGGAATAGAGGTGGAAACGCTTTCGATTAAAACGGATCTTGATTTGTTGATGCAGTCACGTTTCTCCGTCTGTCCTTGACAAACGTACCTGATGATGATGTCGTGCCGATCTATGTGAGAGCCGAGATGGCTCCCGTGAAGGACGCCACCGTTGCCGACCACCACGCATCGCCTGCAGCTACCTTCTCCTTTGAACGATGGAGGCAGGCCGCGCTGAGGTAGATTGGCGAGAGCTTGGGCCAGATGCGCTTCACTGCCCTGGAGCCCCAGAGGAGGGGACAAGTCCCAGGCCACAACCCTGTCCCGCTGCACAAACACCGGGATGTCTAGGAGGCCTGCAGAACAGGCCAGAGGCTTGAGGTGGTTCAGACACCAGCGAGGCCGACAGGGGCCTGACAGTAATGAAGCGGACCGATTTAATAAGGCCTGAAAAGACGGTGCAAACACGGACAACAAGCTTGGTAAACAAAATCATTCTTCAAAAAATGATTGCTGAGATAAGTATCCGTACCAGATCTTTGGGCTGGTGGTGGTCATCACTGAAGGCTGCCGCCCCGTCCGCAGGTAAATATGCAGGAATCAGAATAGCCGAGTAGCATCCGATGAGCAGCACCAGGCTCAAGGTGAGGTTCTCGCTCCTGCACAGCAGAGACAACAACCCGGTGTGGAGCTGGAACTAAGAGGAGAAATGACACGCGTCCACAGAGGTGTACCTGCTGAGGAAGAAGTCCCTGCGGTCAGCCTTAGTGACGGGCGAGTATCTGTGAAACACGGGCATGGGCGTCGCTGCCTCCACGGCCTCAGGCAGCAGTGGCGAGCCATTGTCTGGATCCTGCACGCTCAAGGGACTCATCGTCACCATGGTAACTGTTCTGTCACCTGAAACACACACACAGCTCACAACTGTCACTAATCTGTGGCTTGAATGTAAATACTGCTTCTCTCTACCGTCAAAATAAACGTATTTACAGAACTAACCAACAAATAAGTCAATAAAGACTCTCCTTAAAACGGCCTCGTACTCATTAAAGCATCAAGAGGAGCCCAAATCAGTAACAGAACAGAACAGAACTCACAGCCGGCCTGGTAGGAGCGTGGTAGTTTCCGTTTGTTCACCTCCGATCCATGAACACAAAGTTGTGCCACGAAAATGGCTGCTGCTTCTTCCTCCTCCACTGAACTCTGTCACTTCCCTCAATAACATGGGTTAATTATTAATCTAGTTAGTACTTCACCATTCTCTGAAAGTAGATGTGTGTGTGTGTGTGTGTGTGTGCGCGCTCTATAAGCTGTTTACCAGGAAGAATTTGCATGGATATTTCTGCCCCAAAGGGAAAGTTTCCACAGAACCCACTCAGGGAGCTGAAGGAAACACAGATGACTCTTATTGGTTTGCATTTCTGTGTCCACTGCCACTGCCTGATTTCTATAAAATGGTTTATGTCAGCAGGAAAGTAGTGGATAGCGACTGATTGTTCGTGAGCTATGAGACACGTTTTCACAAGGTATCGCCTGACAGTAATAAAACCTTTATAAATAATATAAGCCCTCTGAAAACCACGTGTTTACGAGGGGTTGCACTCTGGTGAAAGAGAGGCATGCTGCGCTGCAGCAGCGGTGAGCTAAGCCAGCCGCTTTTTGAATGAATGCATCCTCAATCTGTGTGTGTGTGTGTGTGTGTGTGTGTGTGTGTGTGTGTGTGTGTGTGTGTGTGTGTGTGTGTGCGTGTGTGGGTGTGTGTGTGTGTTTCTGCATGTGCAGGGCAGAGAGTACCGGTATGCAGGGTTGGCAAGTACACTAAATTGAACACACACACATGTTTGTCCCAACATGAAGGCAGCAGTCCAGCCAGGAAGCCGCTGCGCTAACAGCACTGCAGCAAAGAGTGGCTTAGATAGATATCTGCCAACCATCTTCATGAGATGGATCATTTAGTTATTGCTCAATCGCTTTAGCAGCTCAATGTTATTCCATAGGCTGTTTCCTCTGTGCCCTTGATGCTACCTGAGATGGGAGAGTTGGTGCCGTGGACAGCCTGTTTGATGGACCATAAGACAGGAATACCAAAGGAAGCTCAGGTGGGTGAATGAAATGTGTGCAGAGTGGTTTTCTATTTACATCATCGCTGTATCTTGAATCGAGTACATCTCCTGGAATGTGAATCACTAGAAAGTCTCCACCGGGGAGTTGTTTCCCCTCCACAGTGGACTGTAATCTTTGTAACAGGGGAATCCAACGCGACATGAGAATGGGCCGCGTGTGGTTGCACTTCATGAAACAATTCAAATGAAACGTGCTGAAGTCGGGTCAGGATAACACTTTTCGTGATGATGTGATATGATATGAGCGTTTTGTGATCCTCCTCTCGTCTGCATTGGTGCTTCTTCCACCTCTCAGGAAGAGGAGAGAGTGAGGAGGACGTCCTCTGATCCGCTCTATGACATTCGGGATGTCGGTGGAGGAGAGAATATCGACGAGATGCGCAAAGAAGAAAAGATCAACAACGCGCTCTCGCCCAAGGCGTCCGTGGAAAATGTGGTGAGCAACATTTTTCCACAAATCACATCTTCATGTGCACAAGAAGCTAACCCCCCCCCCCCCCCTCCTGTGCTCTGTGTTTTTTATGTATGCCTTTCAATGAGGATGGATTCAGCCTGAGAACGCTGCAGAGTTCATCAAAGCCGCCAGTCAAGGCAAACTGAATGTAATCGACAAATATCTGGCTGATGGTGGGAACCCAAATGTCTATGATGAGGTCTGCAGCCCCTGCGTGGCATTAAAAGAAAAAGAACATCTAAATTCACAGCTCCTGCTTGAGATTCCTGTGAACCTTTCAGCTGAAGAGGACGCCGCTTCACCTCGCCGCTCTGGAAGGACACGCCGCGGTTGTCAGGATGCTTTTGGATAAAGGAGCCGATATCAACTTTGAAGATCAAGTAAGACGTGGGCTCTTTTCTTTGCTTGGAAAGATGAGGCTGAGATTGAGTGAGATTGTCTTTACACACGAACGCTGTGCTGGCCTGAAGCCAACACTATTAATAGGACCCCGTCCCTGCCATTGCGTTTCAGCTGGGCTCCAGGGCCATACACTGGGCCTGCAGAGGGGGACGCCTGGGAGTCGTCAAAGCCCTGAAGAGCCTGGGGGCTGACCTGAATGTCAGAGATAAGGTGAACGTACCTTTGACTCGTGTCTAGATTTGTTGCAGGGCAACCGTGTATTTTGGAATACACTTCAGATAGATCTGCAGTCGTCCCTCCTTGCACTGGCCATGCATATGGGTGCGGATTTACATGCAAAACACTGCACACTGTACTATAACTACTATGCCTATGCACATTGCAGTTGCACAGCACCCCTCTGCATGTGGCCACAAGAACGGGACACGCTGCCATCGTGGAGTACCTGCTTTCCTATGGCGCTAAAATCAACTCCAGAGACAGGGTGGGCAGCAGCGCAGCGCTAGTTTCCTCCTCTGCACTTCATTTATTGTCGGGTTTTGTGGTTGACATGCTTCCCCATTTGCAGGAAGGAGACACTGCCTTGCACGATGCCGTGCGCCTTAACCGATACAGGATATTGAAGCTTCTCATAGTTGCGGGGGCTGACACTGAAATAGAAAATCACGTGAGTTCTTTGATTTGTTAGGCGGGTTGTTTTATTTATGCTCTATGGAGTGGAAGCTGACAGCAATTAACACATTCTAATTTAGATTATTTATTGTTTTTATGGATTATAGATAAATCAACATAACTTAACAAGAAAATTATTGAACTTCTGAAGCGCTGTTAATCAGATTTGGTTATGTCTGGACAGAGCCTTTTGTTTGAAGTCTTTATGCTAACACCGGCTAGCCTCTGGTGCCCTGCACAGGCATGAGACAAGTGTCACAAATGTTTCCATCTGCCACCAAGACAGGAAATAAGATTGCATGTTAGAAGCTAGCAAATTGTGGCGCATGACTGGATGCTTACAGCCCCGCGATAACTAATGAACTGTGTTGCAGGAAGGAGTGACAGCAGTGCAGCAGGTAAAACAATGGCAGGTGGGTATCATGGAGACCCTAAAGAGGCTGGAGAAGCTGAAGGAGGTGGCTGTGGACACGCCTTGAGGGAGAGGAACAAATAGAGTTGAAACTGTGCTCTTATCTCCTCGCACAGTTTACGCTTCATAAAGTCACGCGACTATCGGTCTCAGGTTCTGAATGCACTGTCGGGCAGTGAACGTCACATGTTTGACAGAGGCTGCTCTTTACAGAAGTTCAAAACGTCAGCTTCAAAATGTTCTGTTTATCTCTAAGAGAAAATAATAATATACCAATAAGGAAAGTTCTGTGCAATTTGTCGACTCTTCTACCAAACTTTAGTGTATTTTTGCTAAGAGCTCGATAATCTCTCACAGATGCTTCATATCAGGTTTGCAGTGACCTTGGAAGTTGAATAATATTGCCGGACATTGTCGTAGAGAAGCTGCATTTGAGCGTGCGTCCAGATGTCCTTGTTATCAGGGTGACGGACAGGAGCAAACAGTAGCGTTGCGTGCGGCGGGTCAGCTGGGCACGGCAGCGATGGCTGGCATGCCCTAGTTACAGTCAGAGATTCAGGGGAGATCAGTGGACATACTTTCCCTCTGCCATCAGTGGCTCAAATGTTCCTGACGGCAGTTGGCCATTCACAATGGGGATACCGACATTGTAGTTGCATTCATTAAATAGACAAACACTCTCATTTTTTTTGAGCACATTGGTTGAATAAATGTGTACTGCTGTTATATTTCTGTATTAACATGAATGCAAAATGCAGATTGTGTTGGTGTGGTGTGTTTTCCTCTGATACACTATCACACACACACACGCCAGTTCCTGTAACTGTATGTGTCTTAAACGCAGACACACAGCGTGTACAAGGCCACATTACACACATTCATTATGCAGTATGTATTACTGGAATATAGTTCATGCATCTGAAACAAAGCAGACTCCCCACTTATATCTGGACTCGTGCATGCGTTACAGGTTTGGCTCGATTATCCTCTATTGCATGTGAACGAGCGATCGGGCAGCAGCAGGTTGTTGCTGGGGGGGGTTAACTGCGGGTTGGGGCTTCCTGTTGCGTGGCGGCTAAAAGAAACCAGACTAACCTGTTTATCAATGAAAAGTTTCAAGTTATTCCTTGAGCTGCCATTGTTACACTTTTCTATCAGAGTATGTGTCTTCATAATCTAAGACTGAACTTCTCATATGTCCTGCTGCCAAATGAAAAGCATCTTTATTTTCAAGGCTTTAATAAAAAACACACTAACCATTCTGTGACAGTTATTCCAGAGGAATGATCTAGATACAGAGCAGATCATTTCTTTAAGAGCCACATTATAGTTCATAAGAGTAACCATGAGAAGGTGACAGTCTGGACAGGCACGACGTTTCGAGCACCATTTGTTCCCAGCTGGGAAAAAGATGTAGGATTATTTATTCCACTCGCGTATGCAAAGTGGAATAGGCTCGTAGGCTCGAGCAGATATTGTCTCCGTCGTAGCAGAAAGGGAAAAGTCCTGTTACGTGATCTGAGATACGCTGCTGTCCCTTTAAAACTCAAGCGACAGGCTCACCATATCAAGTGTCGATTTTCTTCTTCCTTATAGAATATGACGACAATGAAAATCAGTAACTGCCGTAATCAAAGTTAGAGCCATCAGTCCAAGAGTCCAACATCAGCTCACGCTTTCATCTTTGGTCCTTTTCCTCTCACCAGTGGATTCTTCCTTATCGACTTGTCTTTAACGCGTGGCTGGAAGGAACAGGCTCCCTTGCCTTTAATACCGGTCTTATGGTCTTTGGCTGACTTGCTAACCACACTGCCGTAGACAATTCAAAGACACCATTTCTAACTGACAAATCGAACAACGAACTCCCAATTCATTTGAAAGGCCAAGCGCAATCAATGACTCTGATCAATACACCTCACAGAAAAACACACACGTTAGAATTACATGGGATTTCACTGCATTTCATTCTGATTTCCAATCAGCGTTGAGGTTGTCCAATCATCTGAGTGTCTCAGGTCGCACAAGAGAGAGCGCGAGAGAACGATCCAGCTGAGCTGAAGCTCCGCGCTGACCTTTATTGGGGAGACGGGGTCTGTTAGAACGTGTCTCTCTGAGTCCAGTCCCCCCCCTCCCCCCCTAGGATGAGTGATGCATAGGAAAAGGGAACTGTGCATCACTTCATTTGCACCCTTGAACTGCTCTCAAAATGTCTTTAAGGCCCAACATGAATACAGATGTTGGAAAAAGGAAAACGTCCATTTACATTCGCTATGTGTCTCTTCAAAGGCCTGAAAAAACGGGGCTGACAGCGTTTCCTTCCTCATGAAGCGGCTGACTTTTGTCAGCTCGTGAACATTGTCTTTGTGAACACACGGATGTTCTTTTCCAGCAGCGTGTCTCTTGACACCCACAAAATAAAAACCCTCCTCCATATTGCTGCCGGCAGCCCCAATCTCCACATGGAACATTTAATTCCGATCTATTGTATTGGATCGCTGCACTTTCAAAGTCGAATTGAGCTCATTAGTAGGTAAAGCCTGACTTCTCTCTTCCTAAAGCTGGAATAAAGCAACATGTGCGATAACATTGTGGGAAGAGTTCTTCCACATTTGCGTGAAGGCTAACGATTTTAGCGAGAACTCTAAGACACTGTTTATGAGGACAGGAGGACTGGGGGGGGGGACAGGACATTCCCGACACCTTCCTCGGCGAAGTTGGGTCGCCCTGGCGATGACTCCGGGTTCAGCGATGATCAAAGCGCCAGACTGCGAGCGTTGGAGGCTGACGCCTGGGCGTGCTGCACCACTCCTGGACACTTCTCTCTCTTCTGCAGCTTATGGTTTTGAAAAAGGCCCTCATTTCGCGGGACGCCATGAGCTCCATCTGGGAAAGTCACCAGCCCTTCCAGCACAAAGACACAACACCCTGTAACCAGCAATAGAGACAAAGCTGGCATACTGGTGGACCGGGATCCACTGGGGAAGGACTCACCATATCCCTCAACACGTCCTTCCTTGAATTCTCCTTCAAACTTCATGCCATCAAATCTGCAGAACATTCCCGTGCCTTGAAACTTTCCGTGAGAAAATTCCCCTTCGTACCTGATTGAGCGAGAAGAGAGCAGTGGGACGTTTGCAACTTGCGACTGACGGCGGGCAAAATGTGCTTTCTTTGTTTGGCGCACGCACCTGGATCCGTCTTTAAAGAAGAGCACGCCCGAGCCGTGGAAGAGCCCGTTCTCAAACTGGCCGGTGTAGCAGGTTCCATCCCGGAACTTGAGCTGACCCACACCGTGCCTCCGACCTGGAAAGTCAGACGTGCAGCAGAATGAGTGACGGCCCAAACGTCAAGCAGCCAATAGAAACACAAGAAATCCTGTGAAGGCTGAAGACCTCGATGGGAGATCTCGGTGACGCCTGCTGATGCACACTTTGTGACGCCTCATCCGAATCAGCCTATTATGGATTACTGTTTTTTGGGAGACTGTGGAACATCAGTCATCTAAGAGATGAGCAACTGAGCGTGACATTTGAACTCGCGATGCAGCTCTGGATTTACACACACGTGAGTTTGTGCCCTCTCGGATGTAAGCAACCCCCACCTTTCTGTTGGCTAAAGCTTTGCTGCTGAATCAGGCGTCCCATCTGCCTCCTGTGTGGTTGGAATTAAAGCACTCTAATCCATTAGATTTGTTTTACCAGGAATTTCTACTTTAGGCTCCCGACTGTGAAAACAGTGAAGGAATGTACCGTACTTACATTTCCTTGTTTTTTTTTTGCCTACAGCTTCTAAATGGGGGCTTTCTGCCCACTATTGCCACACTTGGACAGTACGTAAACTTGCATTTGAAAGGTGAAGAAAGGCGCCAGTTAAAATATCAGCACAGACCCAGCGCTGCAGGGTGGCCGCTCACATTCTCAAGTGTTCTGATTTATCAGCAGCAGATGACAGAGGACTCTCTGAGAGTTCTCAAGCAGTCCAAAGTCTAATCCAGATTTAGACAAAGTCAGAGCTCGTAAATCTGGCTCTGTTCGTCATGCACTGCCAACGCTAGCTAATTGGGATTTGATTAAATAGCTTGAGCTTGCACGGCTCTGACAGGTGTGTGTGTGTGTGTGTGGGAAGGGGGAGGGGGCGGGGGCGGGGGGTAGAGTTGAAGCAGAGCAAGAATCCTTAAAATCTTTGCACGGGTGAACATTTTGACAGAATATTTCCCCTCAGGCAGATTAAAGCGGCTGTAACACGAGCCGATTGAGGTCATGAACGTAAACAACCCTAGAGAGGGAACTATAATATGATGTAAGCTTGTTACGTGTGATCGGGACTTTCTAAAGATATTTCATGAAGGTCTGAGGATTAAATGTGTACCCACTCCTAGACGTTTGCTGATGTCACATGACTAATTCAGCAGCGCAGTTTCATGCAAATGATGCGTCTTTGGCCTCAGTAACAGAATTATCGGTCACAGTTTAGAGGCATATTTGGACAACATCATATTTAACCCTCGAAATACACTTTGTGTGACTTTTGCTAGGGCGGAAATGATGATTGCATTAGTAAATAATTTTATAAAAGATCCATGCATCACATGATTAGACACTATTTCCACTACCAAATATGCATAAATCACCAAAAGGACAGCATTCAGACAAATTATGTTGGAAAACATTACAGAAAAAACGGACTGGATGTGCAGCTCAGACAGGAGAAGGAGTTAAGAGTGAGACATGTTGAACACAAACTTCATTTAAGCTCCATAAACGTGACTGCCCCTTGCCTTCTTTCCACTCGCCGTGGTACTCTTCACCACGGGCATAGGTGAAAGATCCTCTGGTCAGAGTCATGCCACCCCTGTGATCAACACACACAAAGAATGGCGCTCAAGAGCACATCGTCATGGTAACCAGACATCTAAGGAGAAGTGGTCCACTCCTTTCACTGACCGTGACCTCTGACGTCACCGTGGAGGGTAGGATTATTAGTGACTTCACCCCGTGGCAATAATGACATATTGTTTATCGGTGTTGATCTTTATACACTTGACAGAGTTCTGTAACGATCTAACGCTCACGCTCTACAGGGTGTACGTGCTCTAGTGATGGAAACCCGATATTCGAACCTTGTGACACAAACTCTTAAAATAAAACATCAGACGCAGAGTCAAACCTCCAAACATGAGCTGCACTACTTTGAGTACGGTAGTTACAGCATGAAAACAGTAGTTGGGGGGGGGGGGGGGGGTTCAAAGCAGCTGCAGCTTCAGCAGTTTAACAGCTGAAGCTTTATTTCAGCACGACTGCAGACGCAATCGAGCATTGCTTCGCAGCTCTCCGGCTTCAGAACAAATAACAGCGTAGTACAGCAGAATGGCAGGGACGTGGACTTACCCACGCAGCCGTTGGGCAAACAGTGAAAACCGGCACGCCCGTTATTGTAGCGTAAATATTTACCCGTAAAGCTGCCGTTTCGATCAGGGCGGCCTTTGCGAAGACGCTGATGTATCAGCTGCGCGTTTCATCTCATGCTCCATGCGCGTGTAAAAGCCTGTTATCGATAGCGATGCAGCGCGACGCGTGAAAAGCAGCTGCACATATCAGCGCTGCATTTACCTGTGCGGTGCGCTCGTCGTGTCGGAAGCCGCATGGATGGAGACCGCTGTGTTCTGCACCGGAGGGCACCGAGGACCGAGCAACCGGCCGGGAGAGACGCGTGTGCCGCGTTCACGTGCTCCTCGTAATCTCCCACACCCCGAATAATGCACCTTACCTGTCGACACAGGAATCGGATATGCTTAGTTCATAAATTATAGATAATATATTGAAGAAATGGTGAAAAAGAACCCTTATTTTATATTTAAAAAAAACAAGCAAAACAAGTAGAGTGGTTGTGTACAAGAGAATCATGGGAATTACAACATATTCCATGCTATACAATACGTGTAAATAATTGTTTTCCCGCCAGCACATGATTGCGTCATTGCAAACGCGTCAAGAAAGTGACACACATAAATTAGAAATGAGATTTGGTCCCGGCTGGAGGCATGACTGTTGACACCAATTCAAACGTTCTCTAGTTGATGTGCTGTGGAGAATGTGGCTGGGCTATTAATTATAGAAGGCGCTCAGGCTTCTGAGATAGCCTGCAGGCTATATGGTCCTCGTTTAGTACACATAATGTTTTATAGGTAAATTATAGACTGCGAACAAATCATAATAATAGTAATAATTCGTATTATAAATAATAATAATACTATGAACACAAGAGACGTAATAATAATAACAAAAAGGATTACAGTTTCTCCCTTGAACACAGTTACATTTTAGAAGCTTTTATATCCCTGGAGCAAAACATGGACCCAAATAACCCTCATTAAAACCTTATTTCAGTTTTGAATAGAATAACACGTGGTTCCCTCCAACATATGACACTATATGTAATATATATATATGCAATATAGAAATATTTTAATTCAATTTAACATTTTTAATTCAACAAGTTACCACACAGTATGCCTGCCTGAGATTCCAGTCCGAGCTAAACATTATGTTAACCTTTTATTTGTAAAATACCTCGGCTACATTTCATTTCAAATAAACAGCTACGGACATCAACACATACGCCCTTTATATATATGTATATATAGTTTTGTTTTTGGGGTATCAAAACACTGGTTAAATGACCACTCGGCTACTCTGCCGTGTTTTCATGTAATGCTTGTACGCAGCGACGCGCGCGTTCACGAGGCAGAGCGCTTCCTCTTCCCGTGCTCGTGCCCGCCAGACGAGAGAGCCATAGAAAATGGCGAGTCCGTGTAAGAGGCAGCAATGCACAATCGACAGGCGCGGCTTTCGTCAGGAACTTGACTCGTGGCGACACAAGCTGCTTCACTGTGTAGGTAGGTTTGATGCCGGGGCACCGCGGTCCGCCTTAGCGGGCTGAATCGTATCTCTGTGGCCGACATTGACGTAAATAAGCAGCGATTACCGGAGACACAGGGCACCTCCGAGACACTTTCTGTCCTCACACATCTCGGCCTGAGCATTTAATCAAGTGTCGCGAGTTTGTGCCACTTCCTTCGTTTAAAAACAAACTAAACGTGTCCTTCAATCCGAATTCTAACTGTTCGGTGTGTTTAAAGGGCACCGTGGTTGTTTTTAAAGGGAGTGTCTCGGCGTTGCGTCGGCTAAAACAAACAAAAAAAAAGGCTCCAGTAGCTAAAATGCGCGTGACCGTGTGATGATACTGTATTTGGGGGTGGGGGGAGGGCGACGGCCGCCCGTGGTGGATGCTTTCAGTCCGCGTTTAGCTGACTCGCTGCTCTCTGATCCTGCGGGAGCGCATTTGCTGCATTGAGGAAGTGACCGAGACCCCCCCCCTTGCTCCCCCCCTTGCTCCCCCCCTGCGTTGCCGGACCCTTTGAAGAACTTCATTAAACCTGCTGACTTTGGGGTCACGTTGCTTGCTCGGTTGTTTACCTGTGGAGGTGAAGCTGAACTGTTGTGTTTGGGATAGTAGCCTAAAGCTACGTCGGTGTATGAGCTAGCAGAGGAAATGCATTACAGTAAAGGCTTGACCAGGACCATTAGCAGCCTGTTAGCAGCCTGTTAGCAGCCTGGTAGCTGCCTGTCTTCACTCTTCATGGTTTCCCAATGTATCCTACTTAAATTATTGATTCCCTGACCTCCTCCAGTGTCTGATTTATATTGGATTAGTTTTATATTAGCTACATATTGTTCCACCAAATACATATTGTAATCTGTATATATTTTAATTGTGTACTGTACGATATGTGTTTTAGTTGGCTTGCCTTGTTTCATTCATCATTTGCTGACTTTTTGTGATCAAATCCATCTCTGTCTCGTTTTTAATCAAGGATGATCAAATCTGACTTTGTGTATAAATATATATATGTTTGGCTTTATGAGATTTTGGTTCTTGCCTTCTGAGTTTCATGTTTATGCTTTGTGGTGCTATACAGTTTAATTAATTTTAAGTTATTGCAGCGTTCAGTAATTCAGTGAAATGCATTTTAACACACCTTTGTTGAATTGCTGTGACATTTTGTACAGTCGCTCTTTGTCTCCGGTTTGCGTTCTGGGTGTGACGTTGACCTTTTTATATTATTGGTTAGGAAAACATGAGATTATTGGAATGATGGCAGTGAAACCGGCAAACGCATTCCTCTTTCTCAGAAGGTGAGTTGTGACCCTTTGATCTGCTGGCTGACTTTAGTCACTCGGTGTCTCAATGCTTTATTGCTATTGAATCTCTGTGGTTAAAAGTTAAATTTCTCATTTAATATTCCAAATCTGTTAATCTACAATGATTAGATTTACAGGGCTCATGGAAGATTCACTAATGTGAGATAATAAATAATATACTACAGACTTGCACCAGAATCTCTGTGGATTCATTTAGGAGGTGCTACATGTAACAGTTATTGTTAGATTCTGAGGAGACTTTCTTGATCATGATTGAGCTGTTTACCATCCCAACATGATTCCAAATTGTAGGGGTAGCTTTTTATTGCCATATTATGATGGGACATTTTTATTTGTACAGTAACTTAATGGGGAAACTACCGAGTGCCGTCCGTGTAGGATATGCTTTCAAGCCGGTCGTCCTGCTGTAATGTAAAATGAAACTTCACGCTGAAGTGAGCAGGCGTTTCAAGTTTCACCTGGTCAAGTCAAGGTAATGCGCTTGTATGCAAAAGCCCCACTCATGAATGGTAAGTCAACATGAGCTGTTATTTGGGCTCGGTCCACACTGTCATTAGTAATGATATCT